>NC_041055.1:26226158-26315408 GCF_900634775.1 Gouania willdenowi | reverse complement strand
GGCAACAAAAAAAGGAAGGCAGAAAAAATGACAAAAAACTAAAATGACCCAAAATAAAAAGTAAGGCATTTTTTTTCAAATTTCAAAAAAAAAAAAAAAAAAAATGAGTAGGACCATCCCCCGTTGCGTATCGGCCGGAGCCAAAAACTCCCTTAGCACGCCAAAAATTTAAAAAAAAAAAAAAAAAATTGAGTTGCCCATCATTGACCCTAAAAACTCCTATATGCCTCTGGCAAAAACGCAGTAAGGCGCAAAAAATGACAAAAATCGCCCAAAATCGTAGTTTTAAACGTCTTAAAAATGAGGTAAGGCTATAGTAAGGCATAAAATTTGGTGAAAAAATTTAAAACGCCTCAAAATTGAGGTAAGGCTACAGTAAGGCATAAAATTTGACATATAAATTTCAAACACCGCAAAACGGAGGCAGGGCTATTTTATAGTAGGCCATACATTTTTAAACACCTCAAAACACAGGTTATGCTATAGTAAGGCATACATTTTGGCACCTGAAGTTTTTTTAGTTGTCTCACATCCAAATACTAACCAAGCCTTACCCTCTTTGCCTTTTGGAATCTGATGAGATCTGTCCATGACAGGCAGGTACAGCCACAAATAAATTCACCTCCAAAATGTGGGTGTTTTTCACATTGTCCTTGCCTTATTTTGTGTGTGCTTGTCTTGAAAAAGATTAATCTCAATGAGACTTTCCTGGTTGAATAAAGGTTGTGGTTTTATAATTGCTACGTCTCAGAATAAAAAATAAAATCCAAAATAGTTCCTGTTTTAATGACGTACTAGCCTTAACTTTGCAGCACCTGAAATTCTCAATGGTCTCCCATCAAAGTACTAACCTATTCTAGCCCCACTTACCTTGTGGGATCTGATGACATCTGTCAATGACAGGCAGGTATGGCCACATTTATTGTTACCTCCAAAATGTGGGGGTTTTCATGCCTTACTGCATTTTCACCCCAGTTCAAGTGTGATCATCATATCTGCACTACTTTTTAGGGTCTTTTGATAGCCTTAACTAAAAAAAAAAATTAAAAAAATTGTAATATCTTTCAAATTTTGTGCCCAACCACCAATATTTGGGCATTTTCGAATATTTTTTATGCTGTTACACTTACAGTGCTGAAAATACACCTGGATGGATAGCAACAAACAGTCAAATGAAGCCAGAGAGGACAAGTCAGTTTAAATGATTTATTCATCATAAAACAACGAACACTTCCCGAGTGGAGAAGGTGAGTGGTGAGAGGCTGTGCCAAATAAATTAAACAATCAAAACAAACCAGGCCATATCAAGCTCTACCACTAAGCAGATATGTAAAAGAACAAACAAAAGTCCTGACTGGCTAACTAAAAGCGGGGCCAAAACTTACATGGGGTGGCACTAACCACCAACCTAATGTTTCTAGACATTCAGATTACTAGGTGTGCAAAATGTAGGAGGTACCTAGTCTTACCTGGTCCCACACCTTACCATCACACAAAGATCTAAACAAACACAAGACTCACAAACAAATGTCACTAAGTTGTTGTTGTTGTTGCTCATGCTCACCAGCTCTCACCAGACTTCTCAAGGCTTCTCATCCAAGTGTGCTGATCACGGCCTTATATACTGCAGGCCACCTAACCAGGTGGGAGCTGCAGCAGCCAGTTGATTAGGGTCACCAATTGTCACAACAGGCAATGTTTACATGCATGTAACAATGCCTTACTGCATTTTTGCCGAAGGTTGAGTGTGCTCATCATATTTGCACTAGTTTTTAGGGTCTTATGATAGCCTTAACTCAGAACAAAAAATCAATTATTTTTCATTTTTTACTGCATTTTTGCCCCAGTTTAAGTGTGTTCCATGTTTGCAGTAGTTTTTAGGGTCTTATGATAGCCTTAACTCAGAAAAAATAAAGAAATAAATAAAATCTGATTTTATATATTTTCTATACCGAAATTTGGGCATTTTTCACATTTTTCTAATTTTTCATGCCTTACTACATTTTCGTACCAGTTTAAGTGTGCTCATCATATTTGCACTACTTTTAAAGGTCTTATGATAGCCTTAACTAAAAAAAAATCTAATATTTTCTCATTTTTATGCCTTACTATAGCATTAAAATTTGGGCATTTTTTCTAATTTTTCATGCCTAACTGCATTTTTACCTCAGTTTAAGTGTGCTCATCATATTTACTAGTTTTAGGGTCTTATGATAGCCTCAACTCAAAAAAAAATCCAAAATTCTTCCAATGTTATGCCTTACTATGGCCTTACCTGCGAAATTTGGGCATGTATCACATTTTTCTAATTTTTTATGCCTTACTGCATTTTCACCCAGTTAATGGGTCTTAAGAAAAAAGAAAAAAAAAATTCCGATTTAATGCCTTGCGCCTTACCTCCAAAATTTCATATTTGCACTAGTTTTTAGGGTCTTATGTTAGCCTTAACTCAGAAAAAAAAAAATTCTAATTCTTTCCAGTTTTATTCCTTACTACATCTTCTCCCCAGTTTGATCGAAAAACAACTACATTTCGGAAGCAATAAATAAAAATGAAAAAAAGAAAAAGTTAATTCAATTATGACCAACACACTTAAACTGGGGTGAAAATGTTGCACAAAAGTAGTTTACATTCAATAAAATATGTTTCACATCAACTTTTTGTAATTTCATTTAGAATCTTTTTAATATTTAAGAAAACAAATTGAAATCGAGGGGTATACAGACAACCCACACTGAGAAGTGTACTTTACAGCTTATTTAAGACATGGGTCAAAACCAACTTGTAATCACAAGATATGCTATTAGAAAGCTAACACAAGAGGAAGGCTAAGTTTTATGGAGTTTTTTTAAGTTTAGTCATTTACTTTAATATTTGGGAAGGTATATTGTAATTGACTTTCAAGGGGAAAATGATATATGTAATTGGAAAAAAAATGTGAGTCATTATATTCATAATTGAGTTGTAATTGAACATGGATAATTGAAGAGGTAATTGTAATTAAAAAATGAAATTCAGCAGCTTTGTGATTTGAATAAATAGACAAATAAATAAATGAATGAATAAATGAGTAAATAAATAAATGAATGAATGAATGAATAAATAAATAAATAAATAAATAAATAAATAAATAAATAAATAAATAAATAAATAAATAAATAAATAGGCTGGGGATTGTAATTACATTCAGGCAAGGATTTTTTTTATTAATGAACTTGACAGACACAAAAAATACAAAATATACACATTTTCATAATATCCATCATTATTATGTTTTAACTTTAATGCCAAAAACAAGGTTACATTTCTTCTTTTCTTCTCTTTTTGTGTATTGCAACATTTCTGCTGTATTCCTCTGTTATTGTTGCAGCTCCAAGTCTCGTTTGGTTGTGAGCAGATTGATGCATGCAGTGTACTGTGGTATCTGTACTGTATAGTCATTATAATGGGGTCTCTGTCATTAGGGTTATAGGCTATCATAAGGCCAGAGGCATCAGATTCTTTGTTCGTCAGTGATATTCTCTCTTTTCTCTTCCCCCCCCTCACTATGCACTGCCTATTTTCCCCATCTTTGGTTTCCCAGGAACCTATAGTGGGAACAATGGCCACACAATTAACATGAGCCAGGCAGAAGAGAGCAAGCGTTTGATGTTCCTGTTGAGTGGCCTCCTTGCTGAGCGTATGAGTGTGATGTTTGGCTGCGCCCAGGCTCCACTTGGTGTTCTTCTTCCTGGACCATATTAGCTGCAGATTATTAAAATTCAGGCCATAAATAATAGCCGATTGCTGCTGCCATATGCCAGAAATAATATTTACAAAGCCAAGACCCTCATTATCTCCCCGAGGCCTGAAGTAGAAAGACGAGAGGGTGGGGAGGAGGGAAAAAAAGTGAAACATGCTTTTAGTCCGTGTGTGCAGCTCACTTTTTGCTCCTCTACACGCTTGTTTTCTCATGTGGCTCTTGGTCTTCAATCAAATAGGAGTCGAATGCCAAAACCAAGCAGCTCACTAATGGTAGCAGTGGTGTAGGGAAATTTTTCTCCACTTTTCTCTTTCATGTACACATACTTTAAAAAAAAAGAAAGAAAAAAACACTTTAATCTTCATTTTACAGCTTTTCCTTTGCACAAAAATAAACCAGGTGAACCCAAACCAGTCGGACGATGCTAAAAACTGGACACGACATCCGCAAAACCTCAAAAACGAGCTAAACTTTCCTTTCTAGTTTTGTGCAATTCACTCTTACAAACGCCAAAATAGGTTGGTCAACAGTTCCAATGGACTTAGGTTGAACCGTGCACTTGTAAGAAATAAACCTACTGCAATAGCCGACAGATGGGAGGGTCTGGGCTGTAATTATCAATGGTGGCCCCTCCCACAGAGGCAATCTGAAGGGCAAAGAAACTGGTTAGCATTAGCATCCAAAAAAAGTCCATTTCTGACACGACTTTGCTCAACTAACCTCAGGGTTGAGGTCAAATATAATTGTAATCTCGTAAATTGATAATTAATTACAATTATGTCGTAAATTTAATTGTAACTGTAAAAAATCTATGTTGCTGTCATAATTGTAATTTAATTGTAATTGAGTTCAGATAATTGACTTTGCTAAAAAAATTCTATAAAAATGTTGATAACAATTAAATGCAAAACTGTGGAACAATGATACAGTTCTATGTACAGTTCTACACATATGTAGTTAATTATTAGAATGTGTTTCATATCAAGCTTTCCCACATTTCACCATTAAAAAAAAAAAATCATATCCAGGAGTATACTGACACAAAAAAAATAAAATACACACACTAAAAATATTAAAATCTATATTTCAATTGATTAGGAAGCCTAACAAGGAAACGAATAAATAACAGAAATTTGATGATTCGGTAGATATTTGTTTTTAGTGTATTTTACAGCTGATTTAGGATCCGTTATCATGAGAGATGCTAACAGAAAGCTAACGCAAGATGAAGGTTAACTTTTGTTGGGTCATTTATTAAAGGTTCAGTAACTGTGATTAATTGTAATTGAGAACGTAATTGTAATTGACATTCTGAGGATAAAAAAATGTTGTAATTTAATTATAATTGGAAAAAATGCTGGTCACTGTAGTCGTAATTGCATTGTAATTGAACATGTGTAAGTGAAAATGTAATTGTAACTGAAAAATGTAATTGACCCCAACCCTGACTAACCTTACCAATGATGTTTGAACTATGGTAGGTTATTAATGTTAAGCTTGATATTGATTGATTTGTTTTTATTGATATGTATTTGTTCTTGGCTGTCATCCAACATATACAATACAATGCAATAAATTGAATAAACATTCATTTTAACAACCAAAATGGAACGGGCCGAAGCAGTAACAAGCAGTAGCATTATATAAAAAAACACGGTAGAAACAAATCAATATTAATAATAATAATAATAATAATAATAATAATAATAATAATAATAATAATAATAATAATAATAATAATAAGCAGTATTCATCAGCTAATGTTTCAAATGTTTGCAAAACATTTTGTTTTTTAAAGCGTTTTTAAACAAAGACATTGAACTCATTAACTTAAAGTCAATATCATTCCAAAGGTTAACACTGTAAACACGAATGCATCTTCTTTTAACATTTGGTCTAAATGAACTTTTTTCAAAAATATAAACCCCTCTTAAAGCATATTTGACTTCTCATTGTTCAAAAAGTGATATAATACCCACATCTTGTTTGGTATGGTGCATTCCAACAAGGCCATTGTTGTTGTTTTTTTTTCAGAATCAGAATCAGAATCAGAAATGTTTTATTTGCCATGTACAGTTTTGAGGACAGTACAAGGAATTTGACTTGGTGGTTGGTGCACAAAACAAGCAACAAAAAGAAATAAAAGAAATAAAAACAACACAACAAAGAACAACCCAGCAACAATAATAATAATAATAATGATAAATATAAAGGATGAGGGATAAATAAAGGATAGATAGAGAATAAAGGATAAATAGGATAAATATAAATATATATATACAGTGCAGCAGGTATCAAGCTGGTGGAGGTGGTGATCGGGTGGGGGGGTTCAGTGGGTGACTTGGGGTGTGTTCATGTGGATGGTGGCAGAGGGAAAGAAGCTGTTTTTGTGTCTGGAGGTTCTGGTCCTGATGGACCGAAACCTCCTACCAGAAGGGAGAGATTGAAACAGTTTATGACCGGGGTGGGAGGGGTCGGCCACAATCTTTCCTGCACGCCTCAAAATCCTGGAGGCGTACAGGTCCTGGAGGGAGGGCAGATTGCAGCCGATGACCTTCTCTGCAGAGTGGATGATACGCTGCAGTCTGGCCTTGTCCTTGGCCGTAGCTGCAGCGTACCAGATGGTGATGGAGGAGCAGAGGATGGACTGGATGATGGAGCTGTAGAAGTTCACCATCAACTTTGTTGGCAGACTGAACTTCCTCAGCTGCCGCAGAAAGTACATCCTCTGCTGAGCTTTTTTGATAAGGGAGCTGATGTTCAGCTCCCACTTGAGGTCCTGAGTGATGATGGTCCCCAGGAAGCAGAAGTACTCTACAGAGCTCACTGTAGAGTCTCCCAGGGTGAGGGGGGTGAGGGGGGCTGGGTTCTTCCTGAAGTCTGCTATCATCTCCACTGTCTTTAAAGCATTGAGCTCCAGGTTGTTCTGGCTGCACCAGGACACCAGCCGGTCTGTCTCCCACCTGTAGTCGGACTCGTCTCCATCAGCGATGAGACCGATGATTTTTTTATCAATGGTTAACTTTCGTCATTGATAAAAATCACCCAAAGTCAAATTTTACCTGTTAGAGTTCTCTTTTGCCTCCATCTAAAGAAAAGTACCTCGATTTTCACCTTGGCCACAAAACAACACCATGTACTACATTATGAGAAAACTGATATTCAAATGTCTAAAGCAGTGCTTCTCAAATGAGGGTACGTGTACTCCTCGAGGAATGAGATGGCACTTGAGAGAAAGAAAGTAGAAAATTAACAAATGAAAACATTGAAATTATGGGGTTTTGTAGTGTTTATTTTTTGACGATGATGATGATGACGACGACGACAACGACGACGACGACGACAATGACGACGACGATGATGATGATGATCTTGATTAAAACATGAACTGAAAATACAAGAGTCAGTATTGTTCCCACACCAGGAGGAAGATGACCAAAAATTATAAAAACTAGAGAAATATATTAATTCAAGAGGTACTAAATTAGGCATGGGCGATATAACAATATGTATCGCAATAGATGTGTGATCGATATCAGTAGAAAATATGTGCGATAAAATGTCTGATAAAACTCCGTCGGAAAAAATCCAGATGGGGGATGTAGGCAGAAAAACGGCTGCACATTTAGTTTGATTAAGCAGAAAATATGTGCGATATTCTGGGGGATGTAGGCAGAAAAACAGCTACACATTCAATCTGATTAAACATTTATTTAAAGTTTATATTTGCACATTGACCAGTTTGTTTAATTGAGGATTTTCTGCTCTTTCCATAGTTGTGTTGACCTCTTTTTAAAATGGTAAATATTACGTTTAAAACAAAAGTATTGAAAGTTGGCTATTTTTCTTCTGGTCCTTAAAAAAAACGAATCAATAATAATTGATATTGACTGAAATGAAACACTTATATTGTGATACATTTTCCAGGACTGTCACCCAGCCCTACACTAAATACAGTACAGTTTCATTCCACTTATTTACAATGGAATTCTTTCAAATGTATATTATCAGTCATTCATTCCATCATTGTGCTCTATAGTTGTTGTTTTTTCATAGAATTCTGAGCCAAATGTAGTAGTCGGACAAAGGGGATGCTTGGATTCAGAAATTAGAGAACCCCTTTCTCTAATTTCTGAATACAGTACTTAGGCCAAAAAAATTTGAGAACACTGGTCTAAATGGCTGTTGTTCAATATTCCGCATTTAGTGAAATGCATCTAAAAAGAGTGAACAAAAAACACTAAATAGGATATTTATTACAGCAAAGTAATAGTATTGGACTTGACATCACATCCGTTTTTTTTTAGGTGCTAATGCAACAAATATAATCTCTAAGAGAAAACCCTGAGATATAATTTAAACATGACCTGACTGCGACTTTATTAACCAATGATTAACGTCCGTCTCTTAGGATGTCACAATAATCGCATTAACTCCATTAAAAATGATGTATGCTGCTAAATGTCCATCAATTGCTAAATCACATTATGGATAATGAAACTACCTACCTGCCATATACTTGTCCTCATTTCTTGTTGTTAGACCTGTCTTTATTGAGCTCAGATGTTTGGAGCTTTTTTTTTTTTTTTTTTTGCAGAGATAAAAATTGCTGAGAGCCACACAGTGAAGCAGCAAAAGGTGGCCTCCATCCACTGGAGTGGATCTGCCAAATAAAACCCACGGACATGAGGAGTGCAGCCAATTCATCTCGAAATGTGGTCATGATGAGAAAGGACATTCAATTGCATGCATGCTTTGTGATTGCACAATGGTTCTGCCTGCTGGAGAAAGAAAAAAAAATATTTGGGAGCAATGAATTGGTTTCGGTTGGCTGCCCTGGCAACCCAAGAAATGAGCAATAGCATTAAAATAGAGGTGGCAACCAAGCTCACTGGACATTTGCCATAAATGTGTTGTGCTTTACAACTCTCGCTCACACAATATATACACAACATCACATGATCTGTATGTGCGTAATTCATTTAATCTGATTAAGAAATTGTGTATTTATTATCTGATACGGTGAGGAGTCATTTCGGGCCTCAAACTGCGTGCATGTGCGTGTCAATGGGAGATTAGCTGGAATACAAACAAACACTGTGTACACACGCATACACAAACACACACACCTGTAAAATTGTGGCAAATACACCTGCATACACTTACTAAGACTAATGCATTCACTTTCCACACAGCGGTGGCAGGTGCTTGTTCTAAATTTAGTGGTATTGTCAGTGTCTTTGATCAGTTCCACTGCTCATCTACAGCCTAGGCGGCCGGTGTTTTCAATAAAAGACGAGAAAAGAAGACAAACAGTGGCTTGTTCCTTTGTTAGGTATCAGAATGACAGTGTAAAGTAATGAATGGTGTGTTGAACCTTCACAAACAGAGATACTAGGGCTCATCTTATACATACATATATATATATATATTGAATCGAGACACAAACACAAAACAACACAAATTTTGTTTACAACCATGCTCATTAAAAACTAATGTGACTCTCAAGGTATGTTTTATTCATTTCTGGTTTCACTATTCTCTCCAGGATCTTCTGGTATTTAGATGGAACTGCAACTAACAAAAAATTTGGATTTTTGTTTTTTTTTAATATTCTTTCTTTTTATTTAACTTCATAAGTAAAGATCAGAATGGGGGACATGGGTGTCTAGAGACCAACATTTTCCATAACACACATTTGCACATTCCATAAAGTGTGGCACTAATCAGTCAGAAACTGAGGGAAAATTGCATTTAATTGTAATAATTGGTAAGTTTTAGCAAACTTTATTCTTACTTTTACATTACATATGCTAACACATTTCTACAGTGACAGGAGAGCTTTTTATTTTTTACATCTCCAAATAAGTACAATTCATTAAATATTTAAAATTATACATGTGGCACTTTTTCACTTGGCAACAATGAGAAGAAAACTTAATTCAAACAAAGGCAATGTGACAAAAATGATGACTAAAATAATTGACAAAATTAGGACAATTATTTTTTCAAAGACTGAGGATACATTTAATAGAATGTCACTGAGCGCCCTCCACAGGGAACATTAATACAATAATACATTTAATGTAATCGTTCCTTTAACAATTAAAACTACGTAACACTTCATTGACAGTTTATTTATGATTTCGGTTGAAGAAAAGTTGTAAATTTAATCAAATAGAACTAAGCCTCAATTAAAAGCATGTTGATGTCAAAAGACAGGGGGGAAAAAAATAATAATTGGAAAAACACCAAAACCACATTGACTATTAAAGTAATGACTGCTGGGAAATAAAGCTAAGGAAATATTCACCACAAGTCATTTTGGTTCGAAACATTTCCTTCTTCAGGGAAGGCAAGAGAAAAGGTTAGCAACATTAGCTAATCAAATGTTATTTGATTGTACGGTATTGTTGCTCTCAATGTATCTAAACTGTGGTTTAAGTTTAAATAACAAGAAGTGATCCAAATATTTAATGCAATAAACCTTTAATCGCGAGAAGAGCCCAGAAAGATGTTGAATTAGCTTAGCTTGTTGCACGGTTAGCCGTAGCCTATTAGCTGGATGCAAAACATGTTGCTCACACTTTAAATCATGTGACCGTTGGCTTAAAAAACATTTGCTTATTATAGTGCTTTGCAGTTCAAATTAAAAACAATATTAGAGGTCAAAACAAGCAGGAATGGGGATATATTTCTGTATGTAGGTGGATCTTTGATTTAGTCTGGACTGTGTGACAGATTGTGGCACAATTAGCCACAGGCTAGCTTAGATTTAAGGGAAATTTAATGGGAATTTGTAGGTGTATAACATTTAGCTCAGGGGTCACCAACCTTTCTGAAACTCGATCAGTTAAAAAAGCACTTCTTAAAGAACGAATGTTCACGGCTTCATTTTAATGAGGGTAAGATTATAGTAAAGTAAAAATGTTATAGTATAGAAAAAATGTTTCAACATGCATAACTTTATTTCTCCTAATTCAGGCAAATCATTTTCATTATATTTGATAGAAAATTATCTTCTTATTTTACTAGCTACTAACAAACAACTTTCAAATAAACATATAGCATGCAACATTTGTAAAAAGTAACAATTGTGTCAAATTTTTACAAAACATATTTATATACTTCATATATATATATATATATATGAACAGTTGGAATACTTACCAAAGTACAGGTATGTAGCGTCTTAGGGTTAGGGTTAGGGTTAGGTTATAACCCAACATCGCAACAATTTTTAGGGTTAGGGTTAGTGTTAGGTTTAGTCTTAGTCTTAGTCAATGACTGACCTATCACGTGACCTAAACTGGCCAAATAGGGGCGCTGCGTACTGATAAAATGTCGGTGTGTTAATATGGCAACCATGCGGATAGCCACTGCCTTAATTTATTGCTCAAACTTTATCCCATGCAGCAGTATTTAACTCTACTAGGTACTAACTTACTCTATCAATCAAATGTATTTATCTCTGTGAGTTGGAATCCTGGAAAGTAAATCAGATTTTAGATGGAGCTCATTGGTGATAGAGCTCTCGAGGGCCCCTCACATGGTCCATGTGGGCTACCTAGTGCCCGTGGGCACCGTCTTGGTAACCACTGATTTAGCCATGTTGGTGGTAACAGTGGTCAGAGAGCACATGGGTGGGAGCTCATAACATCCACATCTTTACAATGTATTAATACACCATGTACACAAATAGATGCAATCCTGGATTCTATTATTAGAAAATACCATTGAATGGCTTCTAAAATGCTGCATTTGCTTCAAATTACATGGTCTTACAGCACACAATGAATTACTTTGCAAAAAGTTATATTATTTGGAAGATTAAGTGTTTTATGTTGTCACTTGCAACAGATAATAAGGTAGTTGAAGGGGAAATATTTATCTTTTTTAAGAGAACAGTCCAGGTCTAGAGTAAGCATCTTTCTTTATCTATAGCTGAAGCCCTTACAGTTTTATTGGAGATGCCCCTAACAGAAGATATAAATTGAAGTATATTTAAAATGTAAGTGCTCTAATATATCTGAAAAGAATTGCATTCATCTTTTTTTCTTTTTTTTTTTACCCTCATACGATTCCTTCCTTTTTCCTAATCGAGGCCTCTTAAAGTGTGTTTGAGTTTTTCCATTTGGCTGTCGCTTCAGTTCTGCTTCTTATCTTGGAAGAACTCATCTACTCCTTTTGGCAGTTAATGGAAGTGGTGAGGTGGAATGGCACTCAAATGACATAAAGGTGGGCTGCAGCCCGCCCGGTGGAATACCATCAAATGATGAACGTTAGGACCACAGACAAGGAAGAAAAAAGTTGGGGCGGTGAAAAAGAAGAATGATATTTCTTAACCCTCGGATCATCTTTGTGACCAAAAGTGGGATTTTTTTTTGTGTTTTTATTTGTTTGGCTCTAATTATTCTTGTTGTATGAAATTTTGCCATTATTTTATTTATTTATTTTTTTTCTTTTTGCTTGATTCCAAAATGCTGTGTATTGGAAGTTTATAGAAAAAGGAGATTTGCATCATACTGACACTTAGTAACCTCATGAACAAATTTGCCTCATTTACTCCCATTGTAACCACATATTTTTTCAAATGCTGTAATCATGACATATCATTATGTTTTATCAATAATACAAAATAGATCTAAGCCTCTACCTTCAAAATAAAGGGAAAATATGTTTTAGGTGTAATGACCCCCTAACAACCACGTACATTTTAGGGAAATTTCAGTGATGGCCTGGATTTCTTATCGTGCAAAATATACAAGGTATACAAGTGTAATTTTTTCTTTAAAACTGCCCTTGGGTTAAAATAATAATAATGCATTAAATTCAATTCTGCTGTCAATTAATGACACGGTCAAGGCTGTAATATTTTCATCACAAATATTTCACTTTTGGCCGTTATTTTTGGAAATACTGCATGTTTTGTGTTTTTCCTGCTCAAAAAATTAGAATTTCTCATGATAAAAAGTCCATAGAAACATAAAAAGGGTTTGAAATGTATAACACATTTTATATCTATGGATAGGTTTGAAGTAAATCAGATGTGGTGGAAGTAAACAAAGAATCATGGAGTACATTTTTATTGCATTTTGATGAGACGGACCGTTTGTGTATGCAAATTTAAAGGAGTGCAAAAAGGTCAATATTAAGGTCAGCTATAACAACACGGCTCTTTCTAAATTATGTTTTGTTGTGGGTATAAATAAAGAAGAATATGTTTTTTAATTGTAGAAAATTGTATATATTACTCGTGGTATCTAAAGATAAAGAAGAAAATGTGTAAATACATTGAAAAAAAACCAAATCTTTCACATTTGTTGCTTGGGTTTCCACCCACTTCGCAGGTGACGGAGAGTCTCAAAAGTCAAAAGTGCCCTCGGCCAAATCACTCAATCTAATGAAATACAAGAATAATCTGATTTAGAGATTCTTTCTTGCAGGGCAGGTTAAGGCAGAATGGAGGCTTTAGTTGAGGATATGAGCAGAAGAGACAGAACAGAGGGCACTTTTCACTGACTGACGAACCAAAACAAGGCTGCTCCTTGAGACGGGTGGAGGTGACGGAGGGTCCCATCATCAGACGTTATCCCAGCAGCTCCGAGGGAAAAAAGGAGCTCTTTGTGATGGGCTGAGGATGATTTGGGTGAATTGTGGGTCAAATAAGGGAAGAGAAACAGAGGAGAGGGACAGATCCGGTGCAGATTTATCACCTCGGGTTTTGTTTATTCACTGTTCGACAGTAGCAAAAAAGTTCTTAAACAGCCTTAAATTTTAATCACATAAATCAGTGGTTCTCAAACTTTTTGGGCTTTTTTTTTTTACCCCCATTCTCTTATTTCTGAATCCAAGAATCCTCTTTGTCTGACTTCAACATTTTGTTTGGAAATCTATTTGAGCATAATGATGGAATGAACAAGTGATAACACACATTTCAAAGTATTTCATTTTGGAAATAAGTGGAAAAAAGCAGTATTTAGTGCAGTAGTTCCCAAACTTTTTTGGATCGTGACCCCATTTGGATATCAAGAATTTCTGGCGACCTGGAAGTTTTTTTCGAGAATTATTTTTTTTTTATTGTGTTTCAGCTCAGATATATATATATATATATTTATTCATTTATTAACTGCATATTAGTACTCCCTGTTGCACCATTGCATACTCCTAGTGGTACACGTACCCCCATTTGAGAACCACTGACGTAAACGTATCTTTCTGGCGACCCCATAGACGTTTTATTCTAGAATTAGTTTGTAATTGTGTTTGAGCTCAAGTATTCATTTTTTTGACTTAATTTTAGTTCAACTAGCTTTGAAAGTATAGCAATATGGTTGTTTAAGATTGTGTTTAAATAAATTAAAAAAAAGAATATTTCAAAAATTCAAAAGTCTATTTTTCAGAAATTTCAGATGGGCCCATTTAAACTCCAGACGACCCCATATGAGGTCCTGACCCCAAGGTTGAAAAACACAGATTTAGTGGATCCTGAATAGATTTATTTATATAGTTTTTATCATTTCCGGAGACCATCACTGACACTTTATTTGTTAATTTTCCACTTTCTATTTCACCCTGTAGTGTTGCGTACCCCCATTTGAGAAACACTTACTTAAATGTATCTTTTATTTTATTTTTTTTTAAAGTGAGACTTTAGTTACCAGAATGAGTCATTCGTGGAACAGTGTTACTCTGGATTCAACATAGGCTGTTTAGTGTTAAGTTCATATTTCAATGTTTACATCCTGTTCAACGGTTTGACTTTTACACACGCGGAGCCTTAAGAATAGCTTTTACAGTAATAGCCAAATACCACCACTTTGAGCTCATTTCAGTGTGATTGTTGCTAGTTTGCTGCAATGACCCAACTTCATAATATATGAGTTTTAGTAGATTTCCATAGTGTGAAATCTATCTTGAAGCTGATAAATCATCCCTTGCCTGCAGACTCATAAATAACAGAAGCTGCAGCTTTGTCAAGATCAACACAAGACGCCTCAGCGGGTCTAGAGCTCACAATGCTCGGCCTGTTTTATCACACGCCCGCCTGCCTTTCTTTTGGTCTGCGTGTCTACGTTACACTGTGACACACTGTGAAGACCAAATGAAAGTTGAGGTTATCCAACAAGTGGGAAAGAGTGAAGCATGTTTGGACAGGAGAGTTTGTTACACCCATCAACTTTCTCCCAGTTGGGTGGCAGGATAAGAAAACTGTAAACATGCACTATCTTGTATTGTGTGCTTTAAAATTAGAGAAGGATTTAAGGGATTGGAAATAATGCGTTTGTAAAATCTATTGAAAGGCTTTTTTTTTTTTAGATGTGTCAAAAGGGGCTGGGATGGTGGTTTATCATGTAGGGTGTTCAAATATAAAACACAACACAAAAGTATGGTATTGTTTAGAGACAGAAGAGTTAGAAATACAATGTTGTGTATAATATATATATATATATATATATATATATATATATATATATATATATATATAACTTCATGTGCTATCACAAATCCATCTATGGGCAATAATTCATGAGTGCAATCCACTACCTGTGCCATATTTATCTTTGCCAGTTTATATAGTATTGTATATACATTTTATATAGTATTGTATATAGTGTTGAGTAGTGTTATATATTTATATATATTTTTCCAATATTTTTTGTGTGTCTTATGTCATTCCTCATTCTTGGAGAAGACCTTCATTTCTTTGTATATATATATATATATATATATATATATATATATATATATATATATATATATATATATATATATATCTTTCCTCATTTTCTTTCTTTTTTTCTGATTTCTTCGTTTTAATCACTGTTTTTTGCTATTGTTGTTTTAACTTGTAAAGTGTCTTTGAGTTTCTCGAAAAGCGCTTTTCAATAAAATGTATTATTATTATTGAATGGTTTGCAATGACAATGAAAGCATCTATTCTATTCTGTTAGCTGTCACAAACTGTGTATTTCCTGGATTTGTTTAATTTGTTCAGAACAACTCATCTCTCAACAGTTACAGAGAAATGACAAAACAGAAAGACATGATTTCTCTTTTTTTTTTCTGCAACAACTGATTGACGGCTGCTAAACTCCTTACACATCTTGTGACAACATCCCAGAATGTAAACACACCGTGTGTGTGTGTGTGTGTGTGTGTGTGTGTGTGTGTGTGTGTGTGTGTGTGTGTGTGTGTGTGTGTGTGTGTGTGTGTGTGTGTGTGTGTGTGTGTGTGTGTTGTGTGTGTGTGTGTGTGAAAGAGACAGGAACAGGAACTGCAGAGGCCTGAAACAGGAAGATTAAATTAATTTAAACTCATCACTCTTTCAGTTTAAGTTTGATGAAGACAAAACCCATGGTCTAATGTATAAAACTACCTTTTTGAAACCGTATTTCTTCTCCTGACACAAACTTAATAATCAGTCTGTTTAACGTTGCTTATAAGGCACAAAACACGTGGATTTGCAGCCGTTTGAAACGAGGCTGTATATACTGTAAATACTCCCCGTATTTACAGTATTTTAGGTTATTTTTTTTGTATTCCATAAAAACTGAAAAATTCTTAAAATAGGCTATACTTTAAATTCTTACTGAAATCCAGACCTTTTTGAGTAATAAATAAATAAATAACATTACTTAAACAAATGCTACTATTTTGTACTAATAGAATAAAGTTGGTTTAACTACGGAAGCCCATTTTCGCAAGTAAAAACCAAAAAAAAAAAAAAGAAAAGAAAACTAGGAAAATTAAAATAATATAAAATTATTCTCTCTAATTATTATTATTTTTATTTTTTTTTATTTTTTTTTTTTGGGGGGGGGGGGGGGGGGGTGAATTGGCGGTAATGGGCTTATAGTTTATTTAATAACTAGATCCAAAACACAAAAAATATATATATTTAAAATAGTTTTCATGCACTCTCTCTATTTCTTAATTCTCTGCTTTCCAAGCCGGAAGTCATTACTTTAACAGATAATGTGACTTTAGTTTAAGTGTATTTTGTTGATTTATTTTTTTTATTTGAGTTAATGTCATAGTGATGGCTTATTTTTAGATTACAAGACTCTTAACACCTAAATTAAAATCATTATTTACTGTTACTGTAATGTTTATAATGTAAGTACGCATTATTATTATTATTATTATTATTATTATTATTATTATTATTATTATTATTATTATTATTATTATTATTCCTAAAATCTTGAACTGTTGAGAGAAATCTTTAGCAGTTCCGTAGCGCCATGCAGTGGCAGAAAAACCTTATGGAGAACAGTTTAAAAAGGGACAGCTGTGATTTAGTGTCCCCTTTAATCTTTAAAATACCAACAGCATTACATACTATAATCCACTTGCTCCACCTAATAATAATTATCTAGTTTATCCGGTTGTGTTTTAGTGACCCTTTTGTTTGCGTTTCTCCTATTTTGTTAAGAATTAGAATTACTGCAGCTTTAATCTAACCGCCTTGAACACTTTGGTCAAAAATAATATTTGGTTTTTTTCTTCTTCACAGAATCCGTTTCCAAAGAAAAACACCCAGAGGTAAATTAGGTCAATCCTGTAAAATTGATACGATAATATCCTTCTTTTTTCCAGAGAAAGCTGTGACACTTTTTCCCTTTCTTGATGTTTTTTTTTTTTTTTTTTTTAAGCTGTAATGACCCCTGCAATTTTCTCCCACCCAGACTGAGAGGAAATGTTACATGGAGATGGTTTTTCTTTGAAAGCCTGTCTGCAGGTCGCTCCTGCGGGGAGTTTGAAAACATGTCGGCTTTGATTAGCGCCTCAGACTCTCACACCAGGCCCAGAGCCGAACACTGTTTACTGGGCTTTTTTATTTAATTTGACCATCACACAAAAGGCTCATAAAGAACCGAACCCTCCGTGTCATTGTGCAAAAAAAAAAAAAAAGACTTTTCTTTAGCGTGTAAATTTCATCTAATTCTAAACAGATCATTTAAAAAAATTTAAAAAAAAAACACTTGTTTTGAGGCAGGAATACATTTTAGAACGAAAATAAATAATTATTTTACCAAAATATACACCTGAAACCTCAGTTTAAAATTATACATTAGATCAGTGTTTCTCAAATGGGGGTACGTGTACCCCTAGGGATAAGCGATGGCACTACATGGGGGAGAGAGAGAGAGAGAGAGAGAGAGAGACGAAAATTAACAAATAATGTTTCAGTCGAAAAGAAAAAAAAATAAAGACTACATAAATCTATTCAGGAGCCACTAAATCAATGTTTTTCAACCTAGGGGCCAGGACTCCATTTGGGGTCTTCTGGAGTTTAAATGGGGTCACCTGAAATTTTAGAGAAATGAAATTTTGAAATTATTATCATTTTATTTTTATTTTTAAATGAAAACAACACACAATCTTCAACAGTTTTTCTATACTTTCACTTTGTAAAATATAAATCTAGTTCAACTAAAATACAGTTTGTAAAAAATGTATCTGAGTTCAAACATGATTAAAATCTATCGATAATTCTGGGGGGAAAAATGTGTCTGGGGTCACCAGAAATTATCGATATCAAAATAGGGTCATGATCCAAAAATAAAGGTTAGGAACCACTGCACTAAATACAGTATCTTTGCACTAATTTACAAAATTAGATTATTTAAAATGTGTGTTATCACTCGTTCAGTCCATCATTTTGCATAGTTGCTTTTAATCGAGAACCACTGCCTTAGATCAGTGTTTTTTAATTGGGGTCATGACCTCATGTGGGGTCGCCTGGAATTTAAATGGGGTCGCATAAAATGTCTAGTAAAAAAATTATTTTTAAACAATTATTTTTCACATTAAAATACAACACACAATTTTAAACAACTATATTAACTTTCACAAATGCAAATATAGTCAAATAAATAAATATATAGAAATAAATAAATAAATTGCAATATAGAAATATCTGAGCTGGCTCATCTCATCACTTTGTAAAACAATTATAGAAGAAGAAAAAAATTATTTGTGATATAATGGGGTCACGACCCAAAAAAAGCTATAATACAGGTAATTTGTTACAAATAATATTCAAATCATTCTTTCTTTCTGTGTAAAAATACAATATTTGTTGCAAAAAAATAAAAGTAAGCTAAATATTTAAATTCTAAATCATGTTTTCATTACTTGGTGTCTGCCTCTTGGTGCAAAGTGCACGTTTAATGTGATTATTGCATGGTTTCGATCACACGCCTGCAGTGATGATACCAAGTATCACAGCAATCATTTACCACTGTTGCCTATTAATCACTCTCCATTAGTGTCTTCTTTTTTCCAGGCTTTCACAGAGACTATATCTGGATCCCAGTGAGTGTGAGTTTCAAAGTAAATTAGTCATCGAGTCACAGAGGAAAGAAAATACAATACCTGCAGACTGCTGATTATATACTCCTGTGTGTCACTCCATCGGGTGGGATATACACGCAGACTTCCAATCAAATATGTTTCCTCATTGATGGGGTTGGACGTGGGACATGCAGTGTCCCATGGGACCTCAGAGGTTAGTGCATGTGCACAGAGGGAAGGGAAGGAAAAGGGGGAGAAGCTATAGCGAGACTCATGTGCAACACTTTAGCAGAGAGGAGGGTTCTCCATCTTTCCTTGTCAGGGGCCCTGCTGACATGGGGAAACATCTGCTGCAGGGGAATAGAGACTGATGACTTAGATTATATGCCATCAGTGGGTGGGTGGGGGGTGGTGGTGGTGGTGGTGGGGGCGGGCTGCCAGTTTACAGTAGACGTGGAGTTAAACTGCAGGGAATGTGGAGCACATCACAACATCCACTCAGTCACGAGCTGAAGGAAGTGCAAACCTTTCCTCGTTCACAACATATCAGCAGAGGTGTAAAGCAGGGGTGTAGAACTCATTTATGTTCAGGGGCCAAATATGGACGAGTTACAGATTTTATGTGGAAAAATTAGTAATTTTAATATTATAGTGCTCTAGTTTGCACTTCTACTTACACATAAAATACTAAATATGTAGGAAACTGACAATATCCTATAGGAGACAGAGATCAGTCCCAGATCTTCACTTTAAATTTCCTAGATTTTATGATCATTTTCTATTAAATTAAAGGAAATATTCTGTAATAATTTGAGGATAATTGAAGGATTTTGTAAGAATTTAGAAATTATTTTTCCAACAGTTTAACATTAAAAATGACTGCAATCATTTAGTGGTGGTGTAAATAGTACAGATATATCCTACTCAAGTAGAAGTACTGTTACTTGATTGAAATTGTACACAAGTACAAGTAAGTCATACAAAAAATACTCACGTACAAGTAAAAAGTAGCTGAATTAAATAATACTTAAAGTAACAGTTACTAGTTAATTTCACACCCATGTTTATCTTTGCTAATACTGTAGATCTTGCTACGTTCCCTTGCAGACAGTAAACATCTCTTGTATAAACTTAAAAAGGAAGAGACAAAATTATTATTTTATTTATTATTTTATTGTTATTATTATTATTATTATTATTATTATTATTATTATTATTATTATTTATTTTCTACAAAGGTAACTGTATAAAATAAAAGGTGTGTCAAAATGTGCAATTATCTTTTTTTTAAATAAAATAACATTACATTACAATGCTGTTTTAGCGTTGTGCATTAGGCTTAATCTATGATGTAATGTCTGGTGCATTTAATTTTTTTTTTGTAGTTTTGTAGTTTTGTTGTCCATTGATCATTTTGAAACCAAACTTTATAATTTATTCAGTAAAGGTTGGGTATAGAAGTGTAACAAATGACTTTACTTCTTTAAAAATGTACTTAAGTACAAGTAAAATCACTGATTTAGAAATATACTAAAACAAAAAAAGTACAAGTATCCATAAAAACAACTCCATTACAGTAACGTGAGTACAGTACTTGTAATCCGTTACTTTCACCTCTGCATATCAGATCTCAATGAGCTGTTTGTGTGAGAACCTTCCAACAATAATCTCCTAAAGGCCTCTTGTGGATGCACATATGTTGAAGTGTATAGCTCACCTCTGGGTGCTTACTGGGGACAACCACAACACAAAGCAGAGCAGCTTGTTCCCTGTCTCTAATAATGAACCTCTGCACCATTTGATCTGGCAGCTGAGAAGTCGACTGCATGTTCCTCATTGCGCTGGTCCACTTCAGTGAAAATGGAATTTTTAGGGGCACATTTCACCTCTTGTTTTTTTTTTTTTTTTGTTTTTTTTTTACTCTGCAGCAGCAGCAGCAGCAGCAGCAGCAGCTCGCTGATGCTTTTATGATTAGGAACGACTAAATTAGAACCAGAGGAAGAGAAAGCTGGAGAAAGACAAAAAGCAGGACAGAAGCCAAGAGTGATCACCTCTGCCTGCGAGCTTTTCCAAAGGACGACAGCTCTGGTTTTAGATAGATTACACGTGGTGTCAAACTCAAGGGCCAGGGGCCAAATCTGGCCCTTTAGAGCATCAAATTCGTCCCCGCTCGAGAAAATAAAAATGACAGAAAAAACATGAAACATTTTGTAAATTACAGTAATTCAGCTATAGGTATCTCAACCTTTCCAAATACAAAAAATACAATATTTGCAGATCTCACTTTTCCAGTTCTTTTATCACATGACAGCAGTCATTATTAATCGCAAACTGTTAAAAAAACAAAAACAAATAAATAATAATAATTTTTTTTAACGATTCTACAAAATTTCTCCAAATTCCCAAACTCAGGGAAATTTAAGTGAAGAAACCCAGTAGGGACTAAATTACTCACATACTTTGCGTGGAAGTGCAAACCAGGGCACATTAATGTTGAATTTGTACTTTCTCCACTTAAAATCTGTGGCCCACTCAAGCTTAAACTGGTCCGTATTTGGCCCCGAAACCAAACTGAGTTTGACACCCATTGAATAGATAATAACTGTTGTATCACGTGGACTTAATAGTTCCTGTGACGATGATGATGATGACAAAGGTATAGCTCAAGGGTGTCAAACTCATTTTGGTTCAGGGGCCAAATACAAACAGATTGTAGGTGGAAAAATAGCAAATTCAACATCAATGTGCCTTGGTTTGCACTTCCTCGTATAAATGATATATAAATAATAAAGTATGCATATCAGTCCCTGCAGGATTATCACTTTAATTTCCCTGATTTGGGGAATCTGGAGAAATTTTGTGGAATGATTTGAAGAAAATTTGCCAGATTTTGGAAAAATTGTGACGTTTTCTTTTTAACAGTTTGAATATACAACATTTTGCATAGAAAACTATTTTAAAACTATTATAGAGCATAATGATGGAATGAACAAGTGATAAAACACATTTTAAAGAAAAACAGTTTATAAATAAGTGGAATTAAACAGTATTTAGTGCAGTGGTTCTCAACCTTTTTTAGATCGTGACTCCATTTGGATATCAAGAATTTCTGGCAGCCCCAAAGACATTTTTTTTCAGAATTAGTTTTTGATCATGTTTGAGCTCAGATTTGTTTTTTTGTTTTTTTTTAACTGCGGTGCAGTTGAACTAGATTTATATTTAACAAAGTGAAAGTGTAGAAAAACAGTTGTTTAAGATTGTGTTTTTAAAAAGAATAATAATTAAAAAATGTAAAATAAAAAAAAATATTTTCATTTTTTAGAAATTTTATGCGACCCCTTTTAAACTCCAGGCGACCCCACATGGGGTCCTGACCCCAAGGTTGAAAAACTCTGATTTCGTGGCTCCTGAATAGATTGATTTTTATAGTTTTTATCATTTAGACTGACACTTTATTTGTTATTTTTCTCCCAAGAGGCCCCTGTAACGCCATCACGTACACATAACCCCATTTCAGAAACACTGCTCTAAAGGGTCAGATTTGGCCCCCGGGCCTTGAGTTTGACATGTGTGGGATAGCTTCACTGCCACATGCCTGAGAGCTTCTCCACCATTGGAGTGTTGGTTCAGGTGAACTATAGTAACTATAAAATGAAGCTAAAAGAGGGGAAACTCGTGCTGTTGTTCTCACTTTCAGCCATTATGATGGATGACATCTCTTCACATGGAGCCACATCTTGAGCATATGCAGGGAGAGGAAAGCTAATGGATAATTATTGTGTGTTCCTCACTCCCTATCTCTCTAATGACGGCAGGGCTTTGCTTGGCTTTGATTTGGAGCTCATTCTCCAATGCGACTTGAGTGGCCTGGCAGAGCGAAGACACCATTTCCACAAGATTGCAGCATTAAGTGCCTTGAGCAAGACCTTTTTTTTTTATTTATGTGGCTCTCAACTTTATTCCTTTCTCGGGGGGTTTAAGAGAGGGAGATCAAGAGATGAGGAGAAAACATATTTATACTGGTTTGAATTTAGTTTGAAAAGATAAAAAAAAAAGAAAATGTGTATCATAACAAATATTAACTCTGAAAGCTATTTTCCTCTAATGACACTCTAAGTGAGGAAGGTTTTTATTTAGTCTGGTCTGGTGGAAAAACCATGAAATCTCAGGCTGTCTCGGACACTTTTATCATCATGTCACAGATCTGGGAAGAATTAGGTTTTCATTTGAACATTAATTTGCTCAATGGTTGTAAAAGGCACATGTTTTCTGAGCTATATAAGGAACTAAATGATGCTTCGGTGCACGTAAGGGATTTACTGGTCAGCTTCTACGCATAATTCTAAAATATATATTTATTTATGATAAGAGTGTCTTCTATCTGGTGTTGTTTTTGGGGGGATTTTTTTCTTATCACCACAGGCCTTTGTGACAGACTTGGCACATGTTAGTATTTTATCTCTAAAATGGGTCAGTGTTTTTACTGGAGTTTGTTGAAGACTTTCAAGCGCTAGAAAATATTTTGAATCTGATATTATTTAAAAATATATATATAAATAGGCCATTTATGAATGAGTGAAGTGCTTTGAAATGATTCCAACATTCTTCTCTTGACTAACATCTCTCCCTGGTGGCCATGGATGACATTGCATCTGTGTTCATTTAGTTTTAGTCTTTTGACTAAAATGCTACTTAGTTTTAGTCAAAATACAGTCATCAGAGCTATTTCAGTTTTAGTCATCTGATCTTTATTACTGAGTTTTGTGGTTCAGCGATAGCAGCGATATCACCAAACAATATCAGGGTTGAATTTCTATCAAAATGTTTGATTATACTTTTTTTTAGTCCAGGGGAAATATTAACATCGAGTTTAAATTATTGTCAAGTATGCTCTGAATTCAAATATCCTATCTCGAATATAATGTTTTTATTTATTTATTTTTAATTATTCAATATATGAAATGTTACAAATTTTAATCATTCTAATCATCTCAGGTGCTAAAAATAAGCTTGATTTTGAAAGCAAGCTAGTCATAGTTTCAGTCTGAATTTAGTCATCAGGACTATTTCTGTTATAGTCTATTTTTATCCATTTAAATGACATTAAGCTTTTAGTCGACTAAAATATAAAGAATGACGTAATGCATACTTTTTTTAAAGATTCCCATCACAGATCGCCTTCCACGCAACAAAGGTAGCTTTGATTGGATTTGGTCCCATGTGAACATTTTATAGTTTCAACAAAAATATCATTGTATTTCAATATAGTTTTTGTCCCACAAGTTTTGTTTTGTTTTTTTAATTAGTCAATGTTTTGTTGTTTTAGTCGACGAAAACTCTGACGAAAATTTTTTCGCCAACAAAATCTACACCGTAATGCATGAGTACTGAATAGAAAGCCCATCACCTTCTCCCTTTGGCTGCTGTCTGAAAAGTTGTTGGTTCATTAACTGTTGTTACAAGGCTTCTTCATACTTTAAGTTGAGGTTTCGTTTATTCAGACAAGGTTTTTCAGGAAAATTTTTAGCTGAAAATTTCCTGGAAAAACCTTGCCTGAATAAACAAAACCTCAACTTAACAAGCTATTCAAGAAGAAGACAAAACGAGCGTCGCTGGAACTTCTTCATAGTTGAGTGCACACACACCTTTAAACGTGTCACACCTTTCCCCCAGTGCTCTTTCACATGGACAGATGAATAAAAGAGTTCAAACACATGCATGTGTTGACCTCAGGTGTCGTTGAGGAAATAACCTGGTGTCTGAAGCTAGTGCGGAGGTGTTCACTGAAAGGTACATTTAAACATGGCTGTCAGTCACTGAGAAAATTACACCTTTTGCACTTTGTCCTCATTGAAAATGTATCACGATAAACAACTTTATCCTGCGGCGTGCAGTTGAACAATAAGCTGTTGCTAAAGAAAACACAGGTTTCCCAGCAACGCTCACAGGAGTGCATAATTACCTGTGTGAGTGGCCGTTTTCCATCAGCGTGCACTGAGAACCACAGCATTTCACACACAGGTGTGCAGTTTACAGCCCATATGAAAGCATGTCTGAGCCAATCACAGGCCTGGAGCTGATCCGCCTCTTAATGATCAGGTCAGATGATTAATGAAATAATGGAAGAAGGAGGTGCAGGAGAAGCCCATGTTTTACATCCCAGAGGCGTTGATAGGCCTCATTGCAATGCCAAGTGGAGGTTTGAAGTGAAGGATCCAATGGCTTATTGGTTTTAAGAAATATAATCAAAACACTCCATCTCTGGTGCATGTTTCCAGACAAGAATAAATCATAAAAAAGTCTCCTCAAAGCGTTGTAGTGGTGGGGAAAATGCACATTTAATCTAAAAAAGAAAAAGAAAAGCAGTGATATTTCTAATAAGTCGCAGCAGTGTCATGTGATGTGATGTGATGGCCAAAGACAAACATCTGCTATAGAAGATCACAGTCAAACACCACAACTGACAACTTTCCAACAGACGTGTGTGGAAAGGGTGACAATGCCAAGTTTTGTAGCCAAATATGCTAAAAACCCACATTGTGACATCTGCTTCTACAAAGACTCACTGGAGCAACTCTAAGGAAAATGCTCGCTCATTTCCCTCATAGAAAATTACCTAAAATACAAATCAATTTATCTTTTTTTTATTGTAAAATACAGATTTTTAAGAATTGCTAATGATCAGAGGTGAAAGTAACTGCTTACAAGTACTCACGTTACTTTTATTGAGTTGCTTTTATGGGTTCTTGTACTTTTTTGAGTATATTTCCATATCATTCATTTTACTTGTACTTAAGTACGTTTTTTTTTTTAAAAAAAAAAAAAAAAAAGCAATTAGTTACATTTATACACCCAACTGTTACTGAGTAAAACATGTTTTGTTTGTTTTAAATGATCAACTAACATTGTGAAACTACAAAAAAATAAAATGTCCCGCATTTTTTGCATAGAATTAATTGGTTTATACATATGCATTTATTGAAAATAAATCAAGTTCCAGTTGTGCAATATAGATGTTTACTGTATGCAATGGAACCATAGCAATTTTTATTACCAAACATAAACATGGGGGGGGTGAAAGTAACTACAGTAGTAACTTTTATTTTGAGTTCTATTTAATTTATCTACTTTTTACTTGTACTTGTATTTGTGTACAATTTCAATCAAGTAATAGTACTTCTACTTAAGTAGGATATACTGTATCAGTACTATTTACACCTCTGGTAATGACATTTCCTGTTAAAAAAAAGTATAAATCAAGCAACTCAGGATAAGATCGGACAAAGAAAATAGTAAAATAGATCCATGCATGCATGTTTACATACAGAATTAAAGAAAAAGATTGACTCACGTCATGCCATTTGAGATGAAACACTAATGATATTTTAAAGGAGGATTATTTAAAGAAGGATGACTTCACACTACAGTGATTTTGTGCAATTAGTGACAAAATGTTGCCCTTTTTTGTGTCACAATAGCATCTTCAGGCCAGATGCTATATATAATGTTTGCATGACGTCCACTTTTTTTTTAACCACAATAAAAATCTATAAGTCTGTGATATGTGTTTAACTCCATTGTTGCACATGTTTGGATTTCATTGTGTGCCTCCTTCATGGGGATGCTTGTGGTGTACGCTCATCCTGAGGATTAATGTCCCTCAAACTTTAATATCTGACAGAAGTGACAGATTGTTTTCCCTCCAAAAGAGAGAAAGAGAGAGACTTACACGAATTGCTTTGAAGTGTGTCAAGCTTTTATCTTTTTTCCTCTATTTACACTAGCTAAAGTGTTAAGTGGCGTTCTCGTTGGGCTCTGAGCATGTAATAGTCAAGAATGAGAGATTTACAGGACAGATTGCAAACTCTGGGCTCTTATTTTCCAGGCCCTTTTTTAAAAAGAGAAACTTTTAATGCAAATGAAAGGAGTTGGAAAGCACTTCCACACACAAAATCCTGATATTTTCTAACAGGCCGGGCTGTTGAGTTGGCAGATGTTCTGTCGCTGGAGCAGAGATCCTTTAAACAAAGCTGTTGAGGGTTCCCTGCGTTAAGGGTGCAGCTTCATTTCCTCGCAGCCATCTGGAAGATGGTTGGAGGTTTTAGATTTTTAGGAGCACACTTAAATGAGGGCTTTATTCAAAAAGAATGTTGATTGCCCAATGTTGGCAACGTTGTGGGAGAAACATTTAAATAGTTCATATTTACAGATATATTTTCTGCTGCAAAATATCAGTATTAAAGCAGCAAAAATTTGTGTATTTCAATTAAATTATGGGTTTAAAGGGATGTTTAAACACAGTTTTAATAGATTCATACAGAAAGATCATAACAGTTCCTATTGGTATTATTATTATTATTATTATTATTATTATTATTATTATTATTATTATCAATATATATCCATACCGATACATTCAATAACCAAAACCAATCTAATTAGAATTAGACATTAAACATAAACAACACTACAGTTTTCGTCAAAGTTTTCATTGACTGTTATTTTATGCAACAATTGGACAATTTTAAAGAAAAAATACATGTTAAAAACTATATTAAAACATGTTCATATTTTTGTCAACTAATAAAAACAAAACTATTTTTGTCACATGTGAAGAAATCCAATCAGAGCTCATGTGATCATGTGGTCTTACACATTGATCACATCAAATCAGTCTGTGCATACAGTATGTGTATGTGTATGTATATACTCTCTAAATAACAGGTTAATCAATGGTAATTGAATATTCAAAAAAAAAAAAATAATCAAAATTTAAATCTTATCCATATACTGTATTTAAAATTATATCAAAATATATTTACATTTTCATCAACTAATGAAAATGAAAATATAATTTTGTCACGTGACGAAACCCAATCAGATCCATGTGATCAAATGGATTTACCCATTGGTCACATCAAGTCTTTCTGTGTATTCAACATTAATGCCATTAAAAAAAAAAATGCATTAACTCTGATCTTGCACATTTTAGTCGACTTATTCTGTAACAGATTTAGTCGACTAAAATGTTAATGTCATTCAGTTGACTAAAACTACACAATAACGGAAATATTTCTGACGACTAAATTTTAAATAAAATTGCATTGTATTTTGGTCAGAAGACTATGATTAATACAAAATCAAAATTTGCTGACAAAATTCAAACTGATGCGCTGAAAACATGTGGACATACTTGTAGTTTAGAGCAGGGGTTCTCAACTGGTCTCACCCTGGGACCCACATTTTGCCATGATCATAAAACGCGACCCACTATTTTTTTTTTAGAATTCAACCAATCAAATTTAGTTTTTCAAAATTAGTTGTTGAAAACACATATTTTTTTAAAACATAAATCTATTTATTTTCCTGTGCAACATGCATTTCACAGCATGCCTGTCAAAAGATGAGTTTCTTTCAAAATAAAAGACAAATCCAACATGAGAGACTTTTAGTATTTTTTTATATTTGTCCAGCTGTCCGCGACCCACTTTTGGGTCCCGACCCACCAGTTGAGAATCGTTGGTTTAGAGCCTATTCGGTATTTGTAAACTGTTTACTCCATTAGATGTTTTAATCTTCTTCTGACCTTTCTGATGGTCAAACATCTTTTCCAAAGTCCTTATAGTCGTAGCTACCGTTTCCTCATGGCACTGTGATGACCCTGACCCCCCCCCTCCACCACCACCACTACTGCAAATCCCTGAACCCTCCTCGACCTGGTTGGACTAGCAGAGGTCAGCCAGTCATTGGACCTACCACGTTGTTCAGCCCCCACCCCCGCCCCCAACATGACTAACTACTGCCATGACAGACAGACAGCAGGCAGACAGAAAGGTGTACACGTCTTAGAAGCGTGTGTTTCTTTTCGACGCCTTTTCGTCAACTTTTGGGAGATCAGAAGGGTTACAGACGCCCTACAAGTACAAAGCGGGTGTGAAGCAACAAGCACCAGCTGCCTGCACTTTAAAGGGAAAGGCCATGTTGAAAGAGCACATGGCCCAGCCACATTCACACATAAAGTGGGGCACTCACACGGGTCAAATGCAGTGACAGAATGGCTGCGGAGCTGGTTTCTGAGACAAAATGGTAAAAACTTTATCTATAGAAAACGCTGAAACCCTGAGTGTGTTTGCCTGGTGCCGTTTTCATGGAAGAATTCAACAAATATACACACTTTTAGTTCCCAAACAGAGACCCAAAACAGGAGTTTTGACTCAAAAACTGTATAACAAACAAGATTTTAGTTCCTTTAGTGAAAAAAACAATATTATTCAGTGACTGACTTAATGGGGACACAGAGTTGTTTTGATTGGTGTTTCGATCTTCTGCCTGATATAAACCTGGATCTTTCTCAATGAAGTTTTATATGTTTCCCCTGTTTACGAGTTGGTCGTTTCTGAATTCAAGTCTTTTGCAACAATAAGAACATATATTTTAGTAGGTTTTTACAATATCGTCCTTATACCACACAGTGTAAGGCAGAGATGGGCAACTTTTAGCACAGCAGGGGCCACAAAAATGTAATTGTCTGATCTGAGGGCCACATTATCTACATTTATATCAGCATTTAGAAAAATTATCAATTTGAGCATGAATACAGGACACTAACAACAAAGTGATTGTGTTTGCGTTGTCATTTTGTGAGTATTTGGAATCATTTTTTGCGTTTTTCTCTTTTTTTTGTGTGTGTTTGGAGTCACTTTGTTGATTTTCTTCTAATTTTTAGTAATTAGAGTCATTTTTCTATGTTTTTGTTGTCATTTTGTACATTTTCTTTAGCATTTCTGTTGTAGTCTCATCTGTCCTTAATGTAGTTTTGTGTATTTTTGTTCCTAACTGTATTTTTCTGTATTTCTATATTTTGTATGTTTTATGGAGTTATTTTGACATTTTTTCTGTAATGTTGTTAGTTTACTTTGGGGGCCACTCAAAATTAGACCGAGTGCCGCATGTGGCCCCCCCGGGCCGCCAGTTGCCCATGTCTGGTGTAAAGCATGATCCTCATAACCCTCACTTCAGTAATAAATCATCTGTGTTTTTTGATGTCCGGGGTTTTTCAGGCAGAAACCTTTAGACGACATGTGTCAAACTCAAGGCAGGGGGGCCAAACATGGCCCTTTAAAACCTTCAATGTGTCCCGCAGAAGAAAGTAAAAAGAGAGACAACATGAATCATTGTGTAAATTACCAATGCGTATGTCACATGATGGAAGTCATTTTTATTCTGAAAATGTTGAAAGAACTCTCAGTTTTTCTCAAATTATTGCACAAAATTTCTCCAAATTTAATAAAAACTGGTCACAAAAATAGGGAAATTTAAAGATCTTGCAGGAACTGATATCTGTCACTTATTGCTTGTATATTGTCAGTTCCTTACATACTTTAGATATCATGTATACGTAGAAATGCAAACTCAGGCCCAATCATGCTAAAATTGTTTTCAAGCCTAAAATCGGCGGCCCAGTTGAGATGAAACTGCTCAGTATTTGGCCCCAGAACTAAAATGAGTTTGACACCCCTGCGTTATCAAAAAGGAAAAAAAAATTGTATCATTATTTTGTCAAAAAAGTCATTTCTAATGAACTTGTGATTTCTTGACCAAGGACTGAATAATAAAAAACTAAATATTCAGATGTGAGAATTTTTTTTCTGTAATATGACACATGGCACATTTATTTTAATTTAGTACTTTACCCCAAGATGTGTTGACCATGACCCTATTCTGGTTAAATAGCTGAATTTTCTATGGTAAAAAAAACACACACACACATATTTGTATCCCAATGCCATTTCGGTAAAGACTACTTTTTCAAATCTCCACCAGCCTAAAGTTAATATATATATATATATATTTTTTTAAATCTATTTTATCTGTTCAAATAACCTTGTCTACTCATGCACTGCTGTAGTAACAAATGTAATTGCTTTCTAATTGCGGTTGCACTAATGCCATGTCTAAACAGACCCTGGCCTCTCCTTTGTCCAGCCTTTAGGCTATTTGGCTGCAAAAAAAAGAAGGGAAAAAAGCACTTGGCAAGCCAGATATCAGGTGAATAGTCATGTTCTAATAGACCATCTGTGGAAAACACATTGCAGTCAATTAAGAGTCCACTTCCTCCAGTTGTGATGCCATTAGACAGCCGCACTATGACAAGTGACTCTTCAGTGGCTTTTTACTCTTCAGTTAGCTCACTTCCTTTCATTCACGGTGTCCTCGAGCTGCCCACTGCCTCAAAGAGGGACTTTTTTTGTCCACTTTAGTTGTCCACTTAGGTTCCTTTTAAAATGCAGTTTTTCACTTAATGACTTTATGTGACCCTGATGGTCAGATTTAACCTCGTCCCTCAAAAGCTTATTTTGCTCCTTTTCCTCGACAGATCGGAGAAAATAATCTCAATTCAGCTGTAGACGCTCAAAGCCATTATTCAAGAGATTCAAGTCTGTAAAGTTCAGAAAAGGCATTTTCAGATTTAGCAAAGCTACACAACACTCCGGTGTTGGGGTCAATTACATTTTTCAATTACAATTACGTTTTTCAGTCATCCATGTTCAATTACAATAAATTACGATTACAGCCTTTTCTTTCCAATTACAATTCGTTTTTATCCTCAGAAAGTCAATTGCAATTATGTTTGCAATTACCAATATTTCAATTTATCATATTTCATAATGAATCAAAATTCCAAAACTAAATTGAACGAATCACCAGCATGAAAAACAAATGTAACAGTGCAGTAGTCAAAAAATAAAGGAAATAAAACGTTGATTGCAAGCTTTGACAAAAAGCTTTAAAAAAAAAAACAAAAAAGAAAATTTACTGCACGTATGAAATAAAGGGAAGAAGAAACATCATGTTTCATAATGCAATTAACATATCTCATGAAAAAATTAAAACTGAAAAACTAAATCAAACTAATCACCTGCATAAAAACCAAATTTAAAAGTGTTAGTTGATGACTAATAATTAATTACAAGGGGAAAAGGAACATCGTTTGCAATCTGTGGCAAAAAGCTTAAGAAAGCCAAAAAGGAAATTCATCATTTAATTTATTTTAAATTGTAATTTTTACACTTTAGTTTCACGTCACATTTTATTCCCAGTCCATATCTAATGCACTTTAATATTTTAATGCTCATTTAATTTCTGCTACATTTTCAGGCTTCTCAATATTGGGGTCAATTACATTTTTCAGTTGCAATTACATTTTCAATTACCCATATTCAATTACAATTCAATTACAATTACAGTGACCATTATTTTTTATCCTCAGAGAGTAATTTACAATTACGTTCTCAACTACCAAAGTTCAGTTACAGTTTATCACAATTACTGAGCCTGAAATTAATAAATAAATGTTAACCTTCCTCTTGTGTTAGCTTTCTGTTAGCATTTCTTATGATAACGGGTCCTAAATCAGATGTAAAATACACTAAAAACAAATATCTATCATCTAATTTATTTCCTATTTATTTGTTTCATTGTTAAGCTTCCTAATCAATGAAAATATAGGTTTAATAGTTTTGGTGTGGACATTGGAGCCTTTTTTGTGTATATAGTATAGATTTCATTTTTTTTTTTTTTTTAAATGGTAAAATGTGGCAAAGTTTCATATGAAACAAATCATAATAACTGTTATCTACGTATGTGTAGAACTGTACATAGGATTGTAACATGGTTCCAAGTTTAGCGTTAGATTATAATTGACAATTTTTATAGAATTTTTATGGCAATTACTACGGTTGCCGTCAGTGTTCCGCCCCAACATCACTTTTTACAGTAACTAGTACTGTAACGCAATATTTTTCTAAAGAAATAACGCCGTTACCATTACAATATGGTGCGTTTGTCCGTTACTTTGCTAGCTGCAGTGTACTTCCTGTTTACAGTGGCGCTACATTTTTTTGCGGGACGCCGTGCCAAACACGGTAAAACAGTAGAAGAAGAAGCATTGTCAGCGTGTTTCTGTTTACATCACGTGCGCCAATCATGGCAAGTCAATGCGAGAGCAGGACATGCTTCTCAGAGTAGAAATACGCGCATTATTTATTATTTTTGTCACCAAAAGATGCATCAGTGAAGCTAAGCTAACGCTGCGGCTGGATTTTAACGGACTGTGACTGTTATCCAGGGACAGGTCAGCCAAACTATTGCACGGTATGTTGTTGTAAATAAACAGTCTGTCGCTGCTGCTGAGTCACTGCTAACAGCAGCTCATTAGCCTAATATGTTTAGCATTGTGTAGCTGAGAAAAATGCTGTGAATTAGTTTTTCCACATTTATTTTTAAAAGCATTTTTAACAGCAGAATGTGCACCTGGAATATGCACAGCTTACTTTACATTACTGTGCTAAGGCTGAAAAATTACAGTTTTAATTTTGGAGCAGCTGTTTCGTGCTTCATATGCACATCATACAGTATATGGTTGTTTTATAGCAGTTGATCAGCAGTGGATTATTATATTATTACAGCACTAATATGAAGCTGTATGGACACAAATCACCGAAAATAAATAATACATTCTTTAATTCTAAGTAACTCAAAAGTTACTTTTTCCAGTAACGCATTACTTTTTGGTTAAGTAATCAAAATAGTAACTGAGTTACTTTGTGAATGAAGTAACTAGTAACGGTAACTAGTCACTTTTTTTTTAGTAACTAGCACAACACTGGTTGCTGTAAAGGCTCACAACATAACACAGAATGACAAATGCCACAATGCAACACAACACTAATGCTTGTCAGTGCTCAATCCTTTCAACGCACTTCCTTCACTTGTCTTTAGTGGCGCTTGTGTGAAAGTTACCGGTCTAACGCATTTTTTTTATTGTGTTGTAGAGTTCTTCATTTTGTATTGTGTTGTGAGCTTTTACGGCCACCGTAAATTACAATTACGAAGTCAATAATACAATTTTAATTACAACATAATTGTAAGTACTGTCCCTTACTAGTCATAATGGTAGAGACAGCAGAAATTGACAGCAGCTCGTATCCAGTGTATATCAAATTAATGACATCGACACATGACACACCGACAGACAGACAGACAGCAGCAGTCAATGCTCTTCTTTTATACAATGTGTCATTATTGATTTTCTGCTTTTCGCTTTGAAAGGTTGAGTTAAAAGCAACAACGTTATGAAACCAGATTTGCTCGTCAAACAGGAAATAATAAAGTTTTGTGATGCTTACTTTACCGCAACAGTATCACTCATTATTTTCCTTTGCTTTAATGGAAAACTCTGTGAACAGGACCTCATTTTGACTTTGTCTTATAAGGCTACAGTGGGAATCATTGATGTGAATGAGAAGAACTGATAAATGCAGTGATACACAGCTTGCACACAGTGTTAATTTAAGCCCTGGGGGAAAATTTAGCCATTTAAACCAGTGGTTCACAAACTTTTTTGTACCTCCTTTGTCCAACTACAACATTTTGTATAAAATGCTATTTAAAAACAACCATAGAGTATAATGATGGAATGAACGAGTGATAACACATTTTAAAGAATCTCATTTTGTAAATAAGTGAAAAGAAACAGTATTTAGTGCAGTGGTTCACAACCTTTTTTGGATCGTGACCCCATTTTGATTTTAAGAATTTCTGGCAACCTCAGACATTTTTTTGTAGATTTAGTTGTTGATCATGTTTGAGCTCATATATACAGTATATACAGTTATATACTGTATGTGTATATATATATATATATATGCAGTATATATGTATTTTTTTTAAATTTTACTGCATTTGAGTTGAACTTTATATTTCACAAAGTGAAAGTATATAAATACAGTTGTTTAAAATTGTGTTGTCTTAATTTAAATTCCATTTAAACACCAGGTGACCCCACAAGGTTCAAAAACACTGATTTAGTGGCTCCAGAAGAGATTTATTTCTATGGTTTTTAACATTTCTGGTCATCTCACGCCTGGGGTGGGACACTTTATTTGTAAATTTTCTTCTTTCTCAAGTACCCCCTGTAGTGCCATTGCGTACCCCTAGGGGTACACATACCCCATTTGAGAAATACAGCTTTAGAGCATCAAATTCGGCCTGCTCGAGAAAGTAAAAATGATACAAAAAACATGAAACATTCATTAAATTACCAACTAATTCAGCTGTGGATATCTCAGCCTCTCTAAATACAAAAAATCAATTTAAATCTACAATATTTGATCTCAATTTTTCCAAAATCTGGCAAATTTTCATCAAACTATCTCATGAAATTTCTCCAAATTACCCAAAATCAGGAAAATTTAAGTGAAAATCCTGCATTGACTCACATACTTTATCATTGACATATCATTTATATGTGGAAGCGCAAACCAGGGCACAATAATGCTGAATTTGCTCTTTTTCCACCTAAAATTTGTGGCCCAATTAAGCTCAAAGTGGTCCGTGTTTGGCCCGTATACATTCCCTATACGAGCTGCATGCACACTTTATTCACACCTGTTTTGTCTGAAATCGCATCCTCAGTAGAAAAACACCACCTAGTTTTTAAACAAAAGCCAAAAGAAAATTGATCTAATTATCTCAGGTAAAAGAAATTCTCAGACGCATATTTGTCCTCTGACGTTGACCCAGCAACTCATGAGAAGATTTTTGGTGATACGATTCCAGTCTCAAACGAATGAATGTCAACAAACTAAAAAAGATTTGAAAGCATAAAAACAAATCAACAAAACTGACATTCACACACGTAAAACATTCATGTGTAGCCATCATCCAGACACAACTTCTTGGGTGATTAAAAAAAAAAAAGAAAGCAAGCATGCAAACTTCACAGCGCCTGCACACACACGCACGCACACACACACACGTACAAGGACACTCTGCTGAAGTCCCACATTTATCCAATGAAGAGGCAATTACATTACGACCCGCTCCACCACCTGATCCACAGCAACTTTGAAGGAGAAACATGAAATTGGAGCATACAGTGAATTTTAATATCTTATCGATCACTTAATGGAGCATGTGGGTCGCTGATGTTTAAGTTCTCTCTGCTATTACTCTGACCTCACACGAGCTATCCAAGTATGATCAACTATTTCTTAAAAAACACAACATCTATACAGTATATTGTGTTCATTCTATCTTTGAAAGCTGAAATAACATGCTGCTTTACTCATGCCGGGATCCCTTGTGTAAATGAGATCTTAATGGGTTGTATTTCATCAAATAAAATAAATAAATATGGAACAGATGGGGTCACTCTGTGGTGCATTGGGGAGCCTCTCTGCACCCACACTTGGCTCTGACTGGCCCTGAGATGGATTGGTGTCCTATCCAGGTGGGTTTACACTGTCAGGAAAAGCAGTTAGATAACAAAACTAGGAAGAACAAGATGGGAATTATTGTAAGCAGATATAAGTATTTAGTTTAAACAGTAACTAAACCAAAAGGTTTTGACTGATGTGCGTCTAGGCTGGAAATTAAAAAAATGCCTTGATTATGGGCGGGGCTCCTGGAGCAGTTAAGACACGCCCGCTCAGTCTATACTATAAAATCTCCAAAGAACAATCTATGCTGTGCTATATACCTACTTATTACTTACTATTCTCTCAATCCAACCTACTCACCACAGATTGAAGAGTCAACAGGTGCTAGTGTTTATAGGAAGAGCCGGGCCAATAGTGGTGGTTTGTGACACAAGAAGACACCAAAGCATCACAAACCCCCATTCTCAGCCAGTAGCAAAATTAGATTGTAATAGCTAGGTTTCAAGACATAGACAGCAGTCACTCTTACATTTTTCAACTAAATACACCAAAATGAAATACGTTGACTAAAATGTGGAGAAAAATTAATAAACAACAAACTTTATGCATAAATACATTATTTTTCAGCAGAAAAGAGTGGTTTGGGGATGGGTTTCATTACGTCCTGAGTGGCTAATCTATCACAAGATTGTTCTTTCTAAAATAGTTATTAGTTAGTTATACTCTTTGCCTGGATTGACGCTACCAGGACCCTAACCTGGAGCCAGGCTTGGGGTTGGGGCTCGAAGGCATGTGCCTGGTGGCCGGGTCTTTAATCCCAGGCCCCAGCCGGGCTCGGCCCGAAAGGACAAGGTGGGCCCGTCCTCACGTAGGCTGGTACAATGTGGATCGGCGGCAGTTCAAGGCGGGGGCCTTGGCGATTCATTCCCCGGCTACAGATGCTGGCTTTAGGGATGTGGAATGTCACCTCTCTATTGGGGAAGGAGCCCAAGCTTATGTGCGAGGTTGAGAAGTTTCAATAGACGGCCTCACCTTGACGCACAACAAGGGCTCTGGAACCAGTCTCCTCGAGAGGGGTTGGACTCTCTTAAAACTCTGGAGTTACCAATAGTGAAAGGCACCGGGCAGAGGTGACAATACGCTTTGCCCCCCGACTCAGTGCCTATACAATGGAGTTTACTCCGGTAGACAAGAGGGTAGCCTCCCTCTGCCTTTGGGTGGGGGGACAGATCAGATCCTAAGTGTAGTTTGTGCCTATGGGCCAAACAGCAGCTCAGAGTACCCACCCTTAGAGGGAGTACTGGAGAGTGAACTTTCTGGTGATTTCATTGTTCTGCTGGGGGACTTCATCACTTTCGTAGGCAACAACAGTGAGACCTGGAGGGGCCTGATTGGGAGGAACGCACCCGATCGAAACCTAAGCAGTGATTTGTTATTGAACTTCTGTTCTCGCCACAGATTATCCATAACGAACACCATGTTCAAGCATAAGGGTGTCCATATTTGCACTTGGCACCAGGAAACCCTTCATACACATGACGTTGGACTTTCAGCCGCATGTCTTGGACACTCGGGCGGATTCGTCAAGGATGAAGCGAGAGATCGACAGGCAGATTGGTGCGGTGTCTGCAGTGATGTGGTGTCTGCACCGATCTGTCTCTATTTACGTCGATCTTGGTTCCTACCCTCACCTATGGTCATGAGCTTTGGTCACAACCAAAAGAACAAGATTGTGGGTACAAGCGGCCGAAATGAGTTTCCTCCATAGGATGGCTGGGCTCTACCTTTTAGATAGGGTGAGAAGCTCAGTCATCCAGGAGGGGCTCCGAGTAGAGTCGCTACTCTTCTGCATTGAGAAGAACCAGATGAGGTGGCTCGGGCACCTAATTAGAATGTCCCCCCGGGTAAGACGTTAAGGGCACGTCCCACTGGAAGGAGACTTCAAGGAAGACTCAGGACACGCTGGAGTGACACTAGCTGGGTTTCCATTACAGATTTCTGCAAAATAAAAGCGATATTTTTTAATGTTGACAAAGTATAATAGCGCAACACCTGGTTGAAACCAATGTGTTGTCATCACGCTCTGCAGAAGCATGATAACGAGCCATTCATTTTATTCACGTGTGTTGGAGCAGGGAGACTCAGGAATCAGGCCCTTGAGGACTGGAGTTCCACACCCCTGCCGTATTGTTTCACGTCTGATGTGGCAGTAATCATTTTTAGGCTGGGCTCCTGGACTCAAAACGCAACTCACTTTGTTCTTCTTCAGTTGTTGTGTACACTAGTTAAAATCGCAGCTACTCTGTTTTTTGTGAACGAATTGGGCTGAAATTTGGTGGGTATATTCTATGGATGTGTACACATCGACGCTCAGAGCCCGATTTTGGATTTGGAGCCCAGGGGGGCCCCAAGGAGCCCCAAAAGAAAACAAAAAACGAAAGTCGATTTCTCATTTATTTGCGAGTCAAATACTACGACAGTTAATGGCACATTCAATTCAACCTTATTTATATAGTGCAAAATACAACAAAGTTATCTGAAAGCGCTGAACAAAATATAAAGTCCATAGTAAGAAAGAAAGAACCCATCAAGACCCACAAGCATTTAGCGATAGTGGGAAGAAAAAAACTCCCTCTTTTTTATAGGAAGAAATCTCCAGCGGAACCAGGTTCAGAGGTGGCAGCCATCCGCTTTGACTGGTTGGGGTTAGTGAACACACGGGCAAACAGAATAGGATAAGATAGTCTATCCGAGTGTCTCCGACTAGTGGAGCCGTAAACAAATATATAAATGGGGGCCATTACCCCGTACCTGTCACGGGGACGCCAGGGGGCCCCAATTTTTCCAATGACTACTCCTCCGTTAATGCTCATTGAATCGGGCTGTAATTTGATATGGATATTCTATGAGCGGATGTCAAGAGCCTCGCAGAGGCCTTTTTTTACTCGGCGGAACCGAGTCATTCGACTGAATTCTCGGGAACATGGTATGTGCTATTCGGCGCAGAAACGTTCCGCGAGCCCGGCCGTAGTTTATCAGAACTTGTTAAGTATAATGCTAAGAAATGTCTCGGTCTCCTCTTCTGTCCACATGTACCGCATCATGTTTTCTCAGAGAGAAGTGGTCATGTGATCAGGTACCCCACATCACGTGACCATGCAAGTCATGTTCTGTGACGTGTATTTGCGGGAAAAAAATTTCCATTGTGCTTTCATGCGACACATTTTAATATTGAAACCTCTGAAAAATTTCCTTATGAAAGCTTAAAAACTATATATAGCAATATTTGAGTGCTTTTCAAAATTCAGGTGTTTCCATTACCAGTTTTTTATTGCGCTAATAAGATTTTGCGCATTTTCAAGGGTAATGGGACCACAGTTTAACTCTCTCAGCTGGCCTGAGAACGCCTACTAAAGTATGAACCAGCCTGTAATAGTCACCTCAATTAAATAATAACGCTGACAACAGAATCTGTTTTCAAATGTTTAATAATTTACTAAAAAACGTGTAAAAGAGATCCCTCCCACCAAAGTGGATCTGTCCGATATTTAAAAATGATGACAGATGTAACAATCCTTTGCAAATGTTTCCTTGTCTGTACATTTTTTGTATACTTTCTTGGCAATTGAACATATTGGCTGTAATTAAAACGATTAGAGTGAATATCAAAAAATAAAATCAAATAGCATTTTGACATGAATTACATGAAAATAAACCAACCAGCATGAAATGTACAGCTTTAAGAAAACTCCATAAAACACGACAGAAAAGTGTATATACAGACATGCTTGTGTAGAGCGGACAGAGAAAAGGTGACGATGCAGGGCTTTCTGCAGGTTTACTTGACATCATTTAGGAGAGCCAATGAAATAAGTGTCACCCTTAAATATTAACCACACAATACCATTGTCTTTACTGCGTATTTCAAGTTTTCTTGAGCAGAAAAACAGTAATATAAACATACAGTATACTGTATATTTTGCATCATTTTAATTTACTCGTTAAATAAAAGGGTATAATGATCAGCATCTATTCTGTATTCATCAAAAAACCTTTGATAAATGTTAATAATGAATATTTTTTTTTAAAAGAGATGGCTGTGCCCACTGCTCCACCTCATTATAAGTGCCTGCTTGGAAGAGGTAATATATATTTTGTATATACACGTATATAAAGATCTATATATCAAATTTTATAACATGATATAATTTGTATAAATATGGCATCTTTACAATTGCATTAAAATGACAAAAAAAAAAAAAAATGCTGCACATTTAATGCAATGCTTGGGTGAAAAAAAGAGCCACCTTTAGTTTTCTCATTGTTTTTGTTTTAAATATTAAAAATAGCAATTCTTTGCAAATGTATGTATTACATTATAAGCAGTGCTTTGTTTAGACTGGTTAAATATTTCCCATAGTGTTTTTTTTTTTCTTCCTCTGCAACACTTTGGAAGGGGAGAGAAAAAAGTGCCATTATCAAACGCCCATCTTTGGAGCGTCTGGGACGTTTGAAGTAAAGGTAGAAAAAAAAAGAAACCCATTGTGCAGTTCTGTACAAAATGTGTGAACGCATCCTGAATGAAGCAGGACTCCCGTCTCCTTTTCGCTGGTTGTTGAGTATGAAAATAGCGGCCCTGCACAGAAGTCACAAGTGATGGTATAAGAAGAGTCGGACGAAGCTTCTTTTTTTTTGCAAATATCGCAGAAGAAATGTTTCCACCTCCGAGTTCGTTCCTCGTGTGATAAATATATTGAATTCAAATCATGCGTTTCACCTCTAAAGTCCAAACTGCATTGGGTTTCAACGTGTCATGGTTTACCATTCTCCTCTGATTTGCTACAATCCAGGTGTGGAACATGTCTGATTTGCCTTGTCCTGATTGTTGAAGGACCTCCGACGCTCTCTGGTGGTCAAACAAATCCGTAGGCACAAAATAAATGACAGCGACCATCAGTCACCCAAGGTTGTCCTTCAAAATCTCCCACAGCTAAAGCATATTCAGGTTGGCGTTGTACATTTGAGTCAGTACGGCCAAATGGACGGGCAGGCAGGACTGCCGATCCTGGGTGGCAGGAGTACAAGTGAGCCATGAGAGGGCGTTGTACTGCTCCAACACAAACCTGTGCAGGGGAAACACTCGTCAGAGACAATAGGATAGACAGTTTTCCAATAATATGTGAATGTTTCATTTATTCAGACAACGTTTTTCAGGAAATTTACTTCAAAATGCACTTTGATCTCCTGTAGACGCCTCTGAGGAAGTCGAAAGATTGTCTTTTTTTTTTTTAAATAATATTTTTAGATTTAATTTATTAAGACAAATATTTTCCAGGAAATATACTTTGAAATTTACTTCGATCTCCTGCAGACGCCACTGAGGAAGAGTGACAGTTGGCAGTCGAAACATGTCAGGTGATGAAAGTAAATTTCCAAGTAAATTGTTTCTTCTTTTTTCAAATAATATATTATAGTTTCATTTATTCAGACAACTTTTTTCAAGAAAGTGACTTTGATCTCCGGCAAACGTCACTGAGGAAGACTGACAGTCGAAACATGTCAGGAGATCAAAGTACCTTTCCAAGCAAACCAAGTAAATTTTGTCGTCTTTTTTTTTAAATACTATGTTAAGGTTTCATTTATTCAGACACATTTTTCTTTGAAATGTACTTTGATCTCCTGCAGATGCCTCTAAGGAAGACTGACAGTTGACAGTCAAAACATGTCAGCAGATCAAAGAGTACATTTCCAAGTAAATGCAGTCTTTAAAAAAAATGTTACGGTTTCGTTTAATCAGACAACTTTTTTCAGAAAATGTACTTTTGAAATTTACTTTGATCTCCTGCAGATGCCTCTAAGGAAGACTGACAGTTGGCAGTCGAAACATGTCAGGAGATCAAAGTAAATTTCGAAGTCAATTGTGTCTTCTTTTTTCAAACAATATGTTATGGTTTAATTTATTCAGACAACTTTTTTTTAGAAAATGTACCTTTTGAAATCTACTTTGATGCAGATGCCTCTAAGGAAGATTGACAGTTAGCAGTCGAAACATGTCAGGAGATCAAAGTAAATTGTGTCTTTCATTTATTCAGACAACCTTTTTCAGGAAATTTAATTTGATATCCTGCAGACACCTCTGAGAAAGATTGACAGTTCAAAGAATAAGTTCAAATATTTTGTCTTCCTTTTTGAAATAATATGTTAATGTTTCTTTTATTCAGACAAAATTTCTCAGGAAATTTACTTGGAAATTTTGACTGCCAACTGTCAGTCTTCCTCAGAGGCGTCTGCAGGAGATCAAAGTACATTTCGAAGTAAATTTCCTGGAAAAAAGTTGTCTGGATAAATGAAACCTTAACATATTATTAAAAAAAGACAAAATGAACTTGCTGGACAGTTTTCCAGTTAATGGGAAAACAAAACTAAACTTTTAATGTGTGAAAGGCCAAATAAGCAATATGCAATAACTGAGTTTACTTACCTGAGCACATCAGAGGTGGTTTTTGAGTCTAAGGGATGAGGAACTCTCTTGGTCTTATCTGACACCATCTCATCTGACTGTGCTATAGATATATGATGGTGCAGAGAGGCCTGAAAGCATAAACGTGTGATTAAAAAAAACTATTGACTCACTGTTGAACACAGAATCATGTGTCATTTATTTATTTATTTGCACTCATACGAAGATACATGATGACAAGATAAGGATTGTGCAGGAGAAGAATGAAGCCTAACGGCTTATAAAATATCCTCCCCTCAAAAAAAATGTTTGCAATATTTTCTTAAAAAGAAACAGCAAAGAAAATTTAAAAAACAAACGAAAAAGACACAACAGAACAAGCCTGTATTGTAATGGAAACAAGAGAGTGAGTTCATTTTACAGTGCTCATTATACGTTATTGCTTGGACAAAATGTTTTGTATGTAGAATGATTTATTCAGGATTTGTTAAGAGAGTTCCATATTTGGGAAACACAAAAGTTTATAAAGCATTTATGAGTAGATGTACGACAATATGGTAAATTAAAGTTCACCCGACTTCTTATTGAATAACAGTGGATGTCTGCTGAAAACCGGAAATAATTTAGGAAGGTATTTGTGATGTCTCGTTTGTGATGAATGATGTTTGGAATGTGTTAATGGAAAAGACTGACAAGATTTTGTATTTTCTGAATAAAGGTGTAGATGGCGTTTGGATGGTTGCGTTAGAAATCATTCTTGAAAATCTCTTCTGTATTAAATGTATCTGTTTAAGCTGTGAGGGATGAGAAGTGGCCCAGACATTATTACAGTAAATCAAATATGGATAAATTAGGCTATAATAGAGTGGTGTAAGACAGGGTTGACTTACTAAGAAAAATCTATTACTACACCAAGACATTTAGTGCTAGACACTATTGATTTCCATGTTATTAAATAATATTATTGAGTGCTGTATAGGGAAAGTTTGTTTTATGTTTTCAAGAAGTAGGCTATATACTGTGGATTTGTTCATATTCAAGGAAAGCTTGTTTATCTGGAACCATTATGAGGTCTGATCCAAGGTAATACTGACATTCCTGATTAAGCCTTCAAAGTCAATATTGCAATATAGCAATATTTGTAACATCTGCAAATAATATAGGTTGGCAGCACTCAGACTTCACCATAACTAAATAACCATTAATAAAAATTAAAAACAGAAGAGACCCCAGAATCGACCCCTGAGGAACTCCCTAGTTTAGTCTTGTTTTTGTTGAAGGGACCTTAAAAGCAAGGGTTCTCCCAATATTTACAAATCATTTAAACTAATTTTCTATTTCAGAGGGATTAATCAATGTGCATCCGTAAATTGACATGGGAAAATAATTCCTAAACCCTTGAGTGTTTTTTCAGTACCTTCAGGAAGAGTGGACACTGACTCTCAGCTTGAGGACATGACACCCAGAACCAATGAGGAAGTCCGTTAGCCTGAGCAGTGGAGACATAATAGCCCAGAGCTAGCGGCTGCTGCTTCAGTTCCTCTGGAGGATTGTCCCTGGACAAGAGACGCTCCCCCTGGCTCTGCAGGGACAGGAGAGACCCCCGTTATCAATGATAAACATACAATTCACAGCTCTGGATGTTTTTGCTTCTTTCATAAATCCTTTAAGATGATGATGATGATGATGCAAAAGGAGAGCAGAACAAAAAAAACCGTTCACTATTGTCAACATGCTTATGCATTTAAAAAAAAAACCTCCATTTATGTTCTACAGTACGTGGTTGAATCTACTTTGGACTTATCTGATCAAGCTATGACCAGCGAACTAGAGCAGAGAACCATTTCTATCCACTACATCCATGACCACTTCACAGATTGTGAGCAACTACTGCCACCTAGTGGCTGCAAATGTGAGGAATTGATTCAGAGTTATTAATAAGTACCTTAAGTTTTTACTTATTAGCATCAAAATGTGCAAACACAGAGTAGCCAGAATTAGTGCACAATATATATAATTTCTTACAGCATTTTATTTTAACTAGATTTATAATTGAGAAAGATAAAGTACAGAATACATTTATTTGAAATTTATTGTGTGGTGTTTTTATGTGGAAAAAAAATAATAGTAATAATAATTATTTCAAAATATATAATTTTAATTAGTAATTTAATTTTAATAATATTAGACATTTCAGGCAACCCCACAAGGGTCATAAACTAGATTTATATTTGAGAAAGTGAATACATCAGTTGAAATTGCATGTGTGGTGATTTTATTTGAAAAAAATAAAAATAAAAAAAAATAATAATAATAATAATAATAATAATAATAATAATAATAATAACTTATAATTTTGATCAGTAATTTACTTTATTTTATTATTACTAGACATTTCAGGCGACCCCAAAGGGGTCACTAACTAGATTTATATTTGTGAAAGTCATCAGTCATCAGTTGAAATTGCACGTGAAGTGTTTTTATTTGAAAATAAATAAATAATGACTTTTAAAAATATATAATTTTAATCAGTAATTTAATTGATTATTACTAGACATTTCAGGTGCCCCAAATTTATTTTCAGGCGATCCCACAAGTTTGAAAACCCAGTCTTAGAGTATTGTTTAACTTCAGCTTATTAAAATCTACATCAGGTAAAAAAAAAAATCTATATATATATATACACAGTATCACACGTCCCTATATCTGCAGCATTTATATAAGTTGAGCAACCTATACAATTGACATACAGGCTAGTAGGAAACCACATTATAGTTAGAAAATTACACTTTCAATTCATCGTCCCTGTTCCCACAGTTTGTCAGTACTGTACAGGTATGTAATACATCAGATGTTTGAAACACAGGCTGTCAACACGACCGTGCCTTCGAGACAAATTCCTCCACACCTATTAGACTTGGCTTGGCTTCTCGTGCGATAATATCCAGTGTTTGTGTGTCAGTAAGCTCGGCTTCAAAGTGCAGAATCAGATCTGAACCTGAACAACTACGACTTTCAGTCTCACCGACACGCTCCAGTGATCCAAATCTCCTCCTCCTCCTCCTCATCATCATCAAAAAGAAGCACGTCTGGCATTCACGCATCGTTTTGTGAGCGTCATCGGTTTCGTGCTAGTCAAGGGTTTCAATTCAACTAGAAATTCTTAACTGTCACTTATCAACTTTTAAAGTTAATAAGTGGCAGCGTTTAACTCCACACATCAAAGCATATTTCATGATATATGAAACATTGTGAGGGTGTTGTTCACATCCAACCAACTACAGGTGGACTTTACTTTAACTCAGACGTGGGCAACTGCACACATGCAGCCCTCGATCTAATTTTGGGCGGCCCCCAAAGTCAATGCACAAAATATATTGCAAAAACAAACAAAAGGACATTAAAAGACAAAATGTCAACCAAAAATTCACAAAATAACAATAAAGTTGCACAATGGGAGTAAAAAAATACACAAAATAACAACAAAAAATGCACAGTGACTTGGAAATAAATACAAAACAACAAAAACACACAAAATAACAGACAAAGGCAAAAAAAAAAAAAAATGACCAAAAGGTTGCACAATGGGACTCAAAAAACACAAATGGCAACAAAAATGCACAAAATGATTAAAAACACATGAAACAAGAAAATACAAAAATGAAAGGATCAAAAAAAATGCAAAATGTCCACATCAAAGCATATTTCAGGATATATGAACCACTGTGAAGGTGTTATTTCCATCCAACCAACGGCATGCGGACTTTACTTTAACTCAGACATGAGCAACTGGTGGTCCGGGGCCACATGCAGCCCTCGATTTAATTTTGTGCAGCCCCGAAAGTCAATGCACAAAATAAATCCCAAAACACACAAAGGGACATTAAAAGACACCAAATGTCAACCAAAAATTTCACAAAATGACTTGGAAAAAAACCTAAAACAACAAAAACACAGAAGATTACTCCAAAATCACACAAAATAACAGACACAAAATGACAATAAAGTTGCACAATGGGACTAAAAAAAACACACAAAATGACAACAAAGTTACACAATGGGACTAAAAACACACAAAAAAGCAAAATACAAAAAAATTAAAGAAACAAAAAAAAAAAAAAAAAGAAGCAAAATAACCACAAAACCTTTTGTTTATTCTTGTATTTTTTCTCAGTTTGGTCATTATTCTGGAAGATTTTGAGAATGTGGCCCTCAGATCAGACCATCACAGTTTTACAGCCCCTTTGTTTTAACTCCTGACTTACCCGAGTGTTCTGGAAATGTGATCCCATTCCCATCCCGTTGGGAGAGCCCGGCGAGGGCACGGGGGAGGTGTTGGGTGACGGGTGGAGGTTCCCTGTGATCAGCATCATGTCATGGCCGATGTCATTCTCCAGTTCATCAGGGAAGGGAAGATCAAACATGTCGTCTGAGAGGTGAACATTTAAAACATCGTCAGTAATTCTATCATTGATAGTTGATAGACGGAGGGGTTATAATCTATAATTATAACTTTGGAGGGAAAGTAAACTTGAAACAACTTCATGCTCAGTTTAATTTAAAATGTGTATTTCCATTTGTGGGGTGGTTTTGTGGAACAATCTTGATGAAATGATTAAACAAAGTATGAATATAATAATATATAATATCATATAATAATGATTGTAAACAGCTATGAAAATAATAACCAGTGTTTGTTACATATCACACACATTATGCGAAATATGCAGTTTGAAAAATCATTTTGTTTGTTTTTTTTTGTTCTTATTTACTTAATAGCTCGATTGGAGTATTTATTTCATCATCCATTTAGTGTTCTTATATTTTTTATAGAATCTTTTTTATTGTCATTGCACTCAAGTAGCCCCTTGAGTGCAATGGGGCATAGGCAATTTCATTGCACTGAAATTGCCTATGCCCCTCCCAACATCATTCAACAACACAATCATCATAAAAACAACACAAGGTATGGTAAAAGTCTGTCAAAATAAAAAAAAAAAGTTAATCAGTATTCAAGTGCATGGTTATAAAAGATTTAAAAATATTAAAATTTAAATTTAAAAAGAGGCAGTATTTCATTTTCCATTATATTCGTTGTGAGGCTGGTGTGTTTAGTTTATTGGATTTTGCATTTGTTAATAGTCAAATCCCTTGTTGAAAATGTCAAATGTGTATTATTTTGAAATTGATATTTTTTTTTTTATTTTATAGAGATATGTTTATTCATTCTCAACTTATAATATAGTGCTACGAGATATGTGCTTTAGTTCATGCAGTACATTACGTACAACTAAAAGCTTATTATTCAGGTACCGGTAATTGTTTCTTGGTAAACTCAAACTGACTGAAATGTATCAAACAACAATAAAATAAAAGCTTTGTACCGTTGTTGTCCTCGGTGGGGTAGGAGCTGGGGGCCAGCTGGGTGGTGGCAGACGTTGGGAAGACAAGTATGTGCGTACAGGAAGCGTCCTGAGGCGTGTTCAGCTGTGAGGTCTGCAGGTTCAACGCAGTGCTACGACCAAACACTGAGCCCATGGTCACAGCATCTGGAGACACACGCACACACACACGTTTCAAAAATAGTGTTTTTATCCTCACAAAATAAAATCTATATTTCTTCCAAAGTTATCATTACAAATGACTGGAATTTGATCAACAATGTCAATAGATGTTGTTAGAATTAAATCAGTTTAAAAAAAAAATTCTGATAATTCAGTATTATTTTCAAAATAATTATTTACACTGTCTGGTTTTACTTAGGCCCATCAATTCAATAAAGTAAGGAAAAAAATTATGTTTGATAAAATAAATGAATCTTTATTTATTTAAAAAAAAAAAAAAAAAAAAAAAAAACGCTTTTCATACAAAGAATGCAGCTCAAAGTGCTTTTTACCAAGTTAAGAAACACCTTCCCTTCCAAAGCCCATCCACCACACACAGACAGGTTAAAATAAGGGCAATGGCATACGGAATCAGTCATTGGAGCAGGGAGGTGTTATTTACCCGGCATAACGACCAACGAGCCCTGTGGCTCCATCGCGACAAGGCAGGCACTGAGGATGCTGGGAGATTCTGCAGCTGAGATTCCACACATACGACACGCCTCCCTCAGCTGGCGTCCTATTGAATGGAGGGAGTGCTCCCCCAGGAGGGAGCTCCAGTCTGAAGGTCACAGAGTTAGAGAGAGATACATATCTGGGTTCAAAAATAGTTCTGGGAATATTAGAAACACAAGCAAAAACAATACAGTTCGGCTATAAGTGTGCGTGTATCACAGATGGTACTAATAAAAACCCATAGAATAGACAACATCTCATTGTTTTCAAATGTAACAGTGTACAATGTGTAACAAAACACACACAAAAGGGCAGTATGGACAGATTATCACCTGAATTTAACAACTATAACAATCCTTTTCTATATTTTGAAATCAATATTGTTGTGAATAATGTTTGTGAAGGAAATGTGCCTTTCTAAATAAAAAGAGAGTTAAAAAAAAAAAAGAATAGACAATATCAGGGCAGGAAAATAATTTTAGTTTTTGCAGTTTTTTTCTGAATCAGTGTTAAGGTTGAAATCGAACATAAACACAACATCCTCTATCTAGTAATGTACGTTAAAACATGTTTTGTCCTACCCTGACTCCCTCTCCCCTGTTCCTTTCCCCTCACATAGGTGTAACACTGCCCTCTCTATTTATATTCTCCCTTTAATAAAGTTTTTCTCACCCTTCTTTAGGGAGGGCTGGTGATGGTCACAATTATGCAATAAAACACATGTACTTATTTAATTGCAATAATAAAACATGCATAGCTGTCGCAAAAAAATTGCACTACATGTAGTGTTGACCTTCGACAGTATGCGCAGACAAGGTAAAAATAAAATTAAAAAGTAAATAAAACAAAGGTCAAAACGTATAGGGACCTTTTAGTTCTCCGTGGCCGAGTCTGCCTAGTCGGCCAATAACAATCCTCCATGGCAGTGATGTCATCTGAATGAGTCCAATACACCAATCCCACAGCTTCTGTAGTCCAATCTTTCGAGCTGAAATCTTTGGTCGTCGTGCTCTAATAAAAAATAAAAAAAAGTAAAAAAAAAAAAAAAAACACTTTAAACAATGTAGGAAATATCTCAAATTAAACATTTTCATGATTTCTTTCTCTTGGAAAAACATTTATTCTGCTGTGTGATCAGCTCCCAGCGTTAGCTTGTTAGCATTAGCTCTGCAGAAGCTTCAGGCATGTTGAAAGTATCGACCACTGCTCATTTACCCTGGACAGATGTTGGGTGCACTTCATTTTTTATTTTAATATCAGTGTTTTTTTTATAGATAAAAATAGAATAGAAGCTCTTATTGTCATTGAAAAACATATACAACAAAATGAAGGTGCTCTCCAAGAATGAGAAATGAGGAATGACATAACACAAATATATAATACTATAATACTACTCAGCACAATATATACATCACCATAACCCACAGTATAAAAATATAAACTGGCCTGTTGGTACAATAAATAAATATGACACAGATAGAGGATTGCACTTGATAGCAATTATTGAAAAAACAAACAGAAAAATCAGGTAAACCAAATATGTATGAAAATGAAAGCAGAAAAGTATAACATGCTGTTAATTTAAACTGAAGTGTTGGTTGGACTTTTATTCAAATAAAATGTAAATACATTTGACATTAAATGTTGTTTACTTGTTTGTTTGTGTCCATAATGACTTTATAGACGATTCCCTTACAAGAAACATCAGGAACTTTATGAAACCTCTCCTGCACTGTACAGTATTCAGGTATTTATTTCACAGTCACACTGGTTAAATTAATATTTTTGGCTAAAAAGCTACTGAATCGATTTCACGTCAGTGAATCGTTTCAGATCGAAATGTTGTAAATTAAACAATATAATTTTTGAATCGAATCGGCAACATCAAATTGTGATTTGAATTAAATTGTTGCTAGGAACAAATCATTAAACCCATACTTGTAACCAGGGATTTTTTAATTATAATTACGTCTTCAATTTTCCAGGTTAATATACAAATCAATTACGATTACAGCATTTTTTCCATTAACAATTACATTTACAATTATTATTTTTCCCCTGAAAGTCAATGACAATTACAATCTCAATGACTAAATTTAAATTACAATTAATACTCAGCCTGAAAGAAATAAACCCATAAAATGTTTTCAGGGTTTTTTGATAGGTTTTTCTCAGAATTAAAAAAAAAAGTTTTTAAAACCTCTGAAATGTGGGTGTTTTTCACATTTTTGTTATTTTTCATGCCTTACTGCATTTTCACCACAGTTTAAATGTGCTCATCATATTTGAGCTAGTTCTTATGGTTATGTGATAGCCTTATCTTGAGAAAAACTCAAATTTAAAATTCTAAAATTTTTATGCCAATTACAATTACAAAGTGAATTATCTGAACTCAATTATTATTATAACAGCAACACATTTTCTTCAACTACAATTAGAATTTTAATTATTTCATTTTTGTAATTAATTATTAATTACAATTATAATTGACCACAACCCATTCTCACCTATTGGGAACATCAATGTTGATGATGCACGTCTCAAGGAGCTCCCCCTGCTGGTCCGTACACGACACCAGGAGCCATCGCTGGTCATGTGACAGGCAATAGCCGACAAACAGCACATTATATTTAGGATGAATCTCAGCCCAAATCTCTCCTGGTTCTGGCTGCTTGGGACGCGTTGGACCAAGAATAAATGGTGGCGAGTAGAGCTGAAGTGGACTGGGATGCTGAAAACACAGAATAAACCCAATGTAAGCGAATTCTGGAGGTTTAATCAAACAGGACATCATGTTCAGCCTCACCTCAGGTCTTTTAAGTACTGCATTAACCGTGGACACCGGACCAAAGCCAGTGAGGGACTTTATGTGTGTTTGTGGAGCTAAGAGACGTCGGCACTGGGAGTAACAGGAAAAAGCCAGAGAGCGAAGCTGCTGCAGGTACAGCTGGTTCTCACCACTGGCCGGCTGGAGAACACACCGACATGGAACCACCTGGAATACACACACAGGACTGGTTAGTACGCATTGTTTATTATTATTAAGTGTTTCAATTGCACGATAACAGATTAGGGTCACATGGAAATAAGAAATCTGAGCACTACGGGATTAAAGTCGTCACAAGGAGAATAATGTCATAATTTTCTAAGATCAAAGACGTAATATTTTGAGAATAGAGTCGTAATTTCATGAGAATAATGTCAGAATTTTATTAAAGTCGGAATATTGTGAGATTAAAGTCATAATTTTATGAAAATAAAGGCGTAATTTTGTTCAAGTTGGAATACTTCGAGCCAGAATACTAATTTTATGAGAACAAAGTCATGATTTTGGTAGATTAAAGTCATAATATTTCAAGATTAAAGTCGTAATTCTATGAGAGTAAAATCATAATTTTGGTAGATTAAAGTCATAATATTTCAAAACTAAAGTCGTAATTTTATGAGAATAAAGTTGTGATTTTGCTAGATTAAAGTCGTAATATTTTGAGAATAAAGTCATAATTTTCTTAGATTAAAGACGTAATATTTTGAGAATAAAGTCATCATTTTCTTAGATTAAAGACGTAATATTTTGAGAATAAAGTCGTAATTTTATGAGAATAAAGTTGTAATATTATTAGATTAAAGTCGTAATATTACGAGATTAAAGTTGTAATATTTTGAGAATAGAGTCGTAATATTTCAAGATTAAAGTCATAATTTTATATTATATATATTTTTAAAAACTCGTACACACTGGTATAGCGCTCAGAATTCCTCGTTGAAGTAAATGCAACTAAAACCGATAGTGATATAATATAATATAATAGTGAAATATTATGACTTTAATCTCATAAAATTTTAACTTTATTCTCTAAATACCGTAGCGCCCATATCTTTATTTATTATTTTAATGTGGCCCTAATACGGTGTTGTGCAATAATAATCAGATTATTATTATCATGTTTATACCTGTAGCACTAGTGCAGGTCTCATGGCTTCAGGCAACGTCTGTAACATCTCAGTGTAGCATCGAATCAGCCCGAGGAGCCAAACGCTGCCCGACTCCTCCTCCTCCGTCTCCTCCTCCTCTCCAGATTCATTTCTGGCTCCACTTAAACTTACAAAAGCATCGATGATGTAAATGACAATCGCTGGTGGGTTTGAGAAGCTTTCTGTAGAGTCGGCCACGGTGGGGATGCCGATTCTGGAATGTTCAGACGAGCTGAGAAAGAGCAGATAAAGAAAGATGTTCAACTAGCAGAGGTGAAAGTAATGGATTACAAGCTCTCATATTACTGTAATTAACTTTCTTTCATTGATTTATTACCAAAAACAAACGTAGGGGCATGAGTATTTTATGTATGACTTGTACTTGAGTACAATTTCCATCAAATAACAGAACTTATACTTGACACTCTACATTTAACACCTAAAGTCTTACACTTCAGAGTTTTCTGTTGGTGCGTTTGCTGGTGGCGTCGAGCAATAGGAAGCTTTGGGTTCGTTCGCGTCTCCTGTAGGGCCAGAGCTGGTTCCTGTTGGAGTCGAGGCACTTGTCGAGTTGACGGCGCCTGAAGCTTGATCTGCATCGAGGACTCTAGTCTGAGGCCCAGCGGAGGAGGAGGAGGAGGAGGAGGAGGAGGACTGTGGCGCGGATGCTGCGTTTCCCGCCGGCTGTGCTTTAGGAGACAACAGGAGGCTGCTGTCCACAGTCAGGGTGGAAAGCTGAGGACCTGCAAAGAGGAGAAAAATAGTGCAAAGGTTTATGCTGACACAGTAAAATTGGATGAATTTCATTAGATTAGGTAAGAGCAGGGGTGTCAAACTGGTTTTAGTTCAGGGGCCAAATACAGACCAGTTTGATCTCAAGTGGGTCGCAGATTTTATGCAGGAAAATAAGCTATTTCAACATTCATGTACCCTAGTTTGCACTTACAGGAAGGGCTGGCCTTCCCACCAGGCAACCAAGTGTACACTTTTACATTTAGTTTATAATAAATCTTTTTTTATAAATACATCATGCTCTGACTGGACTCCATCATTCAACCAGGGCAAAAATAATGTCTCCAAATGAGGTCAAACGCAAATTTGCCGTGACACTTTACGATTACATTGTGTTGTTTGCACATTGCGTTCTTTGGTTTTAAGATTTGTGTTACTGACTAGTAAAACCAAACAGGAAAGTAGAAATGCCCTTGCAATTTTTAGATTTTAACATTTGATTGCACTGTTTTACATTGCTTTTGGATTTTGCACCATTGTTGTTCCCTCAGGAAATTTGTACTATACCTGTAGGTGTTTTTAATATTAATATTGTGTTATAGTGTATTATTGAACTTCTTAAATTAGGTTGTTTTTGAATGGTTTGTTGTGTTGCAGAATTGCATTGGTTTGACTTGATAATTAAAATAAATAATACGTGCACGGTGTATAGTTATTTTTTTTAACTTCATTTTTATTCATTACATTTGGGTTTAATGCAGGTGATTATGATTAGTTTAATATAGTTTTTTAGTTTGAATTTTTTCATGATATATGTTAGTAGTATTATGAAACATGATGTTACGTGTTCCCTGTTAGTTTATTTCATGCATACACTAAATTTCCTTTTTTGTTTTCTCATGATTTTTGTCACAGATTGCAAACAATTATTTCCTGACAATCAGTACATTTGAAAATGTGTTATTTGTCAGGATTACTTGGGGGGCCATTGAGTGCAGGTGGGGCTTGTGGTTCTTCTTCGTTCAAAGTGGGGAACACACAAAAACGTTTGAGAAATAGAGAGTTCTACTTACCAAGCACCTGCTTGCAGGTATAAGCGTAGAGTTTGAGTTTGGTGAGGTTGTCGGTGTGCTGCTGTCCAGCCCAGGGTCCAGTCAACCACTGGTCCACCTCCAGTTCATCCAGCTTCTCTGGCTCCACCTCCTCTCCAACACAGACGAGGCCATCCCGGGATACTTTGGCCAATGGACGGTGTTTTCCTAAGCGGCAGGTCTACGAATAGATTAAACATCTCATTAGAAAATGGAGCAGGTTTTAAAAATCCAAGGCTGTGTTCCAAATCGTATCCTAACTTAGTGCGACACACTAAACACTCAATGAGTATATACTATAAGCATGGTTAGGATGATGAGCGTTCCCATTGAAGTATACTTCTAAGTTTCCCAAGATGCATTTGGAACCTAAACAACAAAAACCTGAAGCACACTGAGGCTAAATATCTGTTGATTCTCCACCATTAACAGTTTTGAAAACATTATAAGGGAGAACGTGACGAAGTAGAATATCAACATGTGGACATTTGATCAATAAAACTCACGGAAACACATTTCATGTCGACATTTTCTGAGACCCTCCATTGTGCTACTGACAAAACTTCCGGTTAACTTCAAAACAAGAGCCCTATTTACAAAAGCGTAACAAAAAAACACAGAAAACTATGGAGCTAGATTTGTGTCTCTATTATTCAATCAAAACAAAAAACAACAACCTTTTAATAATAATAAAAAAAAAAAAATCAAATCAAAAAAACTTTTTTGTTTTTGGGACATATTATGGGTAGTGCATTTGTGTCTTTATTATTCAATTAAAAAAATAAAACACTTTTTTCTTTGATTGAAAAGGTTTATTTTTGATTGAAGTAATATTTTTTTTATTGAATAATAAAGACACAAATCTACCTCCATAGAAAATGGAGGGAATGTTTCATTTTTAGCTTGAAGCCAGTGTCATGTACTGTGTGCGTATCGTACTGAGATTGTATATGCACATATACTGTATGTGCATGCACACTACCGGAAAATGAATTTTGGCAAAAAAAAAAAAAAAATTCATTTTTGTTTATTTTTGTTTTCAAAGTGAACGGACACGTATTTTATTTGTTTATTGGATTAGGTGTTGTGTTAGGGTTATAATCTCAGTATGGAGGTAAACTCAGTACGTGACACCGGTCCCAGGACGATTTTACGTTCCGCTCGCAATGCATCATGGGTATTGAGTGTGACTAGTGTGCCCACCGTGCATACTTACAAAAAAGTCCCAATATCGTATACATCCGGTATTTCTCACGTACTCAATCTGTACATACTATGTGAATGCACCACAAACTTGTTTTAACATCAGACTTAGCATGAGTAGTACGTTAGTATGACTTTTCAAACACAGCCCAAATCTAGCTCTAATTGAAAATCTGATCAACGTACTTCGTAAACAGCGTTAAGTTCCCGGAAAAAAGCTCTGGCTGCATCCAGCAGAGACGGACTGTTGGGACACACGACCACGTAGGCCACGTCACGTTGCCCTCCGTAAGGTTCCAGCAGCAACTTCTCCCAAAAAGGCAACGCCAAAGGGGACAAGGCCAAGAAGTCCCGCTCCCGATCGTAGCCCAGTAACACTGTGGGAATGGGCAGCGGCTCTGGAGACTCCTCCGAACCTTAAAAAAAAAAAAAAAAAAAAAGATGCATAATCATTGCTTATTTTTCACTTTTAAAAAATATTTCCAGATTATAAAACAATACGAGTTGTCGTTTTAGTGATACTAATTGTAAAAGCTCACCATAGGAGCCTCTTCCTGCCATCTTGTGAAACTGTTGCCAGGTGAGCGGACCCTGAACATGCTGGATGTTTTCCCATGTCCTTCCTGTCCTTTTTTTCTGAATTGCATCCTGCAGAAAAGGCTGCAAAGACAGCAGCATGCGAACCATGTCCTGTGACGACAACTTGCTCATTTCCACCACTTTGGAGAAAACCACACAAACAAACAGATGTACAGGTGTCAACAGAATCTTTACACAAGAGAAAAACAACATGAAGAACAGGATATTTTTTTAAAAAAAGAATCCAGAGCTATTATAAAACATTATTTCATCATATTTAGACAGAGGTGATGGGTGTTTAGTGTGTAAACCAGAAATGGGCAAGTTTCATCACAGCAGGGGCCACAGAAAATGTTTTTGGAGTCATTTGATGTATTTGTGCTGTCATTTTATATATTTCCTCATTTAAAAAATAATATTAATTATGGCATTTTGTGTTTGTTTTCATTTCATGTATTTTGAGTTGTTTTTTGTTGTTTTTTTTGGAGTCATTTAAAATCTCATTTTGTACGTTGTGTCGTTTTACGTGTTTCTTTTATTTTTTTGTGTGTTTTTGTTGTTTCATGTTTTGTCATTTTTGTGTTTTTCAGGCATTTTGTGTGTATTTGGAGTCCATTTGTGTGTTTTTGTTGTGCTATGTTTTGTTTTTATAAAGAAAAATTATCCCATTTTGTATGTTTTGTTGTTATTTTGTGTGTTTTTGGATTTTTTTGTGTGTGTTTTTGTTGTCCTACATTTTTGTTGTTTTATGTGTTTTTGGATTTTTGTGTGACTGCAGTAGTTTTGTGTGTATTTGCAGCATTTGTGTGTTTTTGGAGTGTTCTTGTTGCCCCCATGTCCTGTTTTATACAAAAAATTGTGTGTCTTTCTGCTATTTTGGGTTTTTTGTTGTCATACTGTATATAGTTTACTGTTCTATGTGTCTTAGTTGTAATTTTTGTGTGTTCTTGTGGTCGTATTTCCTGTTTATAAATATTTCTCGTTTTGTTGTTTTGTGTGTTTTTCTGTTATTTTATGGATTTCTTGTGTTTTTGCTGTCATACTGTATATTTTTGTTGTTTTATGCGTTTTCGTTGTCATTTTTGTGTGTTTTTGCAGTCATTATTTTGAATTCTTTTTGTGTATTTTTGTTGTAATTTGTATGTGTTTTTTTTGAGTAATTTTGTGCATTTACTTTGTCGGCCACACAAATTTAGTTCGAGGGCCGCTTGTGGCCCCTGGCCCACCAGTTGCCCGTGTCTGTTCCAAACCTTGGTTTAGCAGCCCCCATCATGTGACCTACCGTTCGTGTGAGGCCAGGAGTGGAACGCTGTACTTCTGACAACAGTAGGATCTACTTTCCCTCCCGTAGAATTATCCACGTACTGCAGACCTTGCTCTAAAGCGTTGAAACACTCGACACAGGCGTCGCTCCCGTCTGCCCACTGCTTCTCAGACATCCAGCTCTGTAGCAGCGCCCCCTTGCGTCCATGACAGGAACAGCTGAGGGGAAGATGAAGCGACGCCAGAGAAGAAATGGGCTGAGAGCACTGCTCCTGGAGGAGAACCATCACTGATGGAGAAGTCGAGGCCACATCTTGCGATCGCTTCGCCCTTGAGGAGTCGCCCATCGTCGGGTCCCGTCGGCACAGAGCCAGCCTCCTTTCTGCTGCTCGACCTACTTCAGATGACCGGCCAAATATATCCAGCTCATCCTCCAGGAAAAGGCCTGTTCCATGAGCCAGCCGCCTGTTCACAATGGCACTGTAGCCGCACATGCATCTGTATTGGTCTTCACAAGTGGAATCTGGGATATAAACCCCTACATCTGCTCCTTTCACATTCATGTTGCAGGCACAGATACAGCAGCTGTCAAAGTTACGATCTTTGAAGACGCTGAGGACGGAATCGGACAGCAGGAGGATGGTGTACAAGCTGTGGGCTTCAGGTAGAGACGGCCCTGGTCGAGTCAGGGGGTCCACGGAGCTGAGGTGGAGGCAGGTGGAGGGGGTGGAAACCGGGGAGCTGAGCTCGGTGCCGTCCTGCTTCACCGAGCCCTGCCCAGAGTTTGCAGCGTTAATGCCCCGCGGCGTACGAGGGGTTCGAGGGGTGGGCACGGAGAAGCGTGGAGTGGCAGGAGACGGGAGGATGCCCATGGTGGTGCTGACGGAGGCAGAGGCGACGCTCATCTGACTATAGTCCTGATCAGTGAGGGCGTTTACACTAGGAATGTTCCTGAAAACATAAAGAATAATTAGTAAATGCAGAAACTGAAATACTTGTGGTCATCAAGAAAACTTAAAAATAGAACTTCTTTACAAAGACCTTTGACATTTGTTACTCACGTGTATCCGTCTTTGGAAAAGGCTGAACTTTGGGGATGCATGACTGCTGGGAAATGCTCCATTTTGGGAAGGAGGGTCCAGGACGGACGGTAATAGCATTGATCAGGAATCTTCAGAGGTGGCAACGTCTGGCTTGGAAGGCAGGATAGTGGTGCAAACATGTGGGAGCAGGTCTGAGGCTGGACACAAGAAAAAAGACAAAATAAGAAGTTTGTTGATTTGATAAATGTTAAGTATGACAAGTTTGCGAAACAGGGGTAAGACTAAGGAGTGAGAAAGTAATAATTCTCACTGCTCTTTTTTGAAAACGAAAAACTGTCTCCAGTTTAGTTCAGTGAGTATTGACCCAGGCAATATTAGAATAACTAATGAGAAGATAAATCATTGCATATCAAAGCTTTTACATTTAGGAGATACTGAATTCTCCAGATTATTCCAACATTTTTGGCAATCTTTAATTTAACAAGTGTGATATGAGTTTACCACGTTAAGTTTTCCATCAATAATTACACAAAACGACTTGACCTAACATTAAAAATGAAGACATTTTCTAATATCTCGTCAACTCGTTTTCTTGGCGTTTCTCATTGTGAACTTCTCTGGTAAACTTCTCACCTTGATATCCTCCTGCCTCGGACTGGAAGCCCCCTCCTCCATTTCCATCCTGTAGTCGTGCTGAGTGAAACCAAAGGAAGGCAGATGTTCGGCTGCTCCGCTGGGCGGGGGGGCTTCTTGGCTGGGGGTGTCCCTGTATGACATAATGGGGGAGAAAGCTGGATGCTGCTCTAAAGAAGGCGGGGTTGGAAACATCCGCTGCAGATCTGCTACTGCTGAAAACACACAGAGAAGTGGATAAAAAAAGGAGATAAGATGACGTCACGTGGAATGTTTTCTTCATCCTCATTGGCTGAATACTCACTGGAAGGATAAGGTATGGCTGCCCGACCTTCTTTCCCAATTGGTCGATCCTCTGTTGATATCGACAGCTTGTTTGAGTGCTGGTTTGGGTAAACCGTCTGCATTTGAAAAGATTAAAAGTGTCACTACAACATCAGACAAAGTGAAAACACTGAAATATCGGACAAACTCAATTCCCACTTTGGAAGTTGTATCTTAAAGTGGAAAAACTGCTCAAGATATGTAGGTGATGGTCACAATTGTGCAGTATAATAAATATATTAATACATCTTTTGCATATTAATAATAATCTAAAATTCCGAACACTAGCGGGATTTCGTTTTAAATTTTTTGGTCAAAAATGGAGAAAAAGCACCAAAATTTAGCATGCTAAAAGCGAAATTGCAGACTTCCTGTTGGATTTAGATTATAGGTCTAAATCACATATTTGCTAGTCACGGTCCAATGCATATACCTACTGAAAGTCATCCAGCTATTTCAAACCAGTGTAAACGCCAGGTGGCGCCAATGAGTCCCAAAATCGAATAAAAAAACTACGCGTTAAATTTTTCTCCAAACTATATCGTCGTGCCAAATTTTATGAAATTACACCCCCGGGAAGAGCCTCAAAAAGCCAAGTAGAGTGGTGGTAAATGAAGAAGAAGAAGAAGAAGAGGAAGAAGAAAAAGAAGTGGAAGAAGAAGAACAAGAACAAACAACTATGGGGCTAAAAATATATACATTTAGCAGCAGTACATTAGCGATTACTGTATAATATGTGAAAAAATTCTAACCCCTGGCTTAGACTACATGTGAGATTCAGTGAAAATCACATCGGCTCACCCCCAACTCCTCCTCATCTTCATCAAATATATTGTCCAGGTCCGAGATGTTCACCACCAGATCTTTTTCTCTGGTCAGAGAAGGGTTTGCTTTAGCAGCCGCGTCATCCTGAGCAGATTCATCTAAAGAGCAACACACACAGCAAATGGTTCAATTCATTTAAAACTGAATAAAATAACTAAGGACTGAATGGACAATGACAAACAAAGTTGTTATTCTTACCAGATTTTGGAGCAGAATTAAAAATAGACATAGCATCTTTTCCGTCGGGAAGTGCACCGTTGGTGGTGATTTCTTCTGCCTAACAAATGATTTGAAAAAAAAAACAGAAAACATGAGGAATTGAACTTTATGTTATTTATACTACTGGTGTTTCTCTATTTTTATTATTTCGAACTATTAGTCTTTAAGTTTATTTATTCTTTAAGGGCACAACGGGGAACTTATTCATTCACATTATATTTTAATAGCGTTTCGAGATGACTATTGTTGTAATTTGCACTATATAAATAAAGCTGATTTAAATTGAATAATGATAAATAATAATACTTTTTTTAAATCCTTGAATCCCATATAAGAGAAACATCTGAGAGACATCTGTCCCTTTCTGCACAATGGCATTTTTTCATTTTCTAAAATATATATTTTTCAGCTTTAAATTCAAAATATGATACTCATTCTGGAGGCACTAAGGTGGATACTAGATTAGCTTGATTTCAGTCAGCGTTCTGCACATGTTCCCATAAAGAACAAAAAGACTGACGGAGAGCGAAAACACAAGACGCACTTTTGGACGGATGAGGAAACTACCTTGATGATGGTTAAACGGGAGAAAAGAGCAGTAAAAAAGGTTTTTATCAGCCTTCTTCCTCTTTGAAAACAGGTTTTGTAAAGGATACAATCACAATTATTGAGTCAGACACAGCTTGTAAATAATTATAATTTTCTTTCCGCATTTATACTCGGCCAAGACGAGAGGTGCTTAATCAAGTTATGAGCAGAGTTGCCAATATATCCTAATGTGGGATGTTACTTAATTCTTTTGTTTGTAGCTATGTCATTTTGGGGGTGACGGTGCCAATAAAGAAGATCAGTAATGATTTTGGTACATTGTCTTGAAAAGAGAAAGCAACAGTGTAAAAACCTAACGGAAGGAGGTATAGATGTTGTTCCCACATATTTTATTCATAAACTGCTTTAGAACAGATTATGAGCATCAGCCACAATGGTTTTAAACACTGGTTGCAATTTAGTAACACAGAGACAAACCTATTTAATATTCATTAGACTGAAGTTGTTGCAGTTGCTGATTAAACATCTGGCACTTCTCGAATTGAGAAAACACAAACAGATGTTTCTCAAAAGACTCTCTGATGAGCTTCCTGGTCATGTTTAAACTAAACTTACCTTTACCTTCTTATTGGGTTCTCGTCCTTGACCCTTTAATCTCTTGGAAGTGGAGAACGTGTACTCGATGTCTCCTTCCTTGAAGTCGTACGGATCCTCTCCGCTCTCCCTCAGAGCCTCCATGCCCGGCTGCTGGAACAGACCCAGAGTGCGGACGTGGTTCCTCACCTGCTCCTCTGAGATCTTAAATCTCTTGTGTGTTTGTACGTAAAGTCTGTGTGACAGCAGAGGAACAAGCACAGCAGAGGTTTATCATTTCAGTCGGATTAGCTTCCATTATGTCTAAATATCTACTGATTCCAAAACCAGTCTTAATGTCTGGCACAGAGTGAAGAGGAATACTTCACATTTCATCTCCAGTTTTTACTGATTCAACTGATTCATTTGGCAACTTGGACAATAATTTGTTTTTTCTGTCTTTTTAAATTTTGATGGTCTAAACTAAAGCCTTGAGTTTGACATGTGCATTAGATAGTATGCAAATATTGAGTAATATCCCAATGTATACTATATAGGGACATTTTTGAAGTATGGACAGTGGGCACACTAGTCATACTCAACAGCCTCATGATAAACTGTGTCCCTCACTAAAGGCTCTATTCTCCGTTGCCCGTAAGTTTTCGGCTGCGCGCTAATCTCCCCCTGTACTTAAGTCAGTCGCTGCACGCCTCCGTCCCAGTTTCGCACTCTGGGTGGAGCGGCCCTGAAATGTGGGCGTTCCCATTCAAATCTGGCCTTGCACGTATTCTCCCGTCTGCTTAAGTTCTTTTCCTCATACGCGCTTCTGAACCTGGAATAAGTGCAGCGCCCCGATAAGGTGAAACATTATATTGCAAAAGAAGTATGGACCTAGACACGCACACTCCTAATATTGCAGAAGAGACTTCAAGAATGAATCTATCCAAACTGACACTGTCACACTGTCACAGGGTTCAGAATGGACAAAATGTGTTACATTTCATTTATACATAAAAGTACAAAACATGGGACATTAATGTTGAATTTGCTCCTTTTCCCCACCTCAAATCTGTGGCCCACTTAAACTCAAACTGGTTCGTATTTGGTCCCTGAGCTAAAATGAGTTTGACACCCCTGTTCTACTTGGTCACTTTCTCGCTTAAAATGTTTTCAGAACTTTCAAAGGTGGAGAATCATGGCAGGTTATTAGCCTCAGTGTGCTGCAGGTTCTTGTCATTGTAGGTTTGAAATGCATCTTGGGAAACTTGGAAGTATACTTCAGTGGGAACGCTCACCATTGTCATTATTCTAATCCTCTTAACCATACTTAAGTACATAGCAAAAAATATGTACTCATTGAGTTTGTAGTGCATCATACAGAGTGTGCCATTTCCAACACAGCCTTAGTTTCTCCATCATCACCTCCAGCCTCCCATATTTAGTAAGTTACCATAATAAATGTCTCCACCCACCTTTTAAGTGGAGCTGCTTCTGTGATGGTCTCCGTCCTCAGGTCCTCTAGTTTATCCGTTTGTAGCTCAGGAGGTCTAAAGTCCATCTTATCCGTTCTGGGAGTCCTAAACCCTTTCCACCATCCAGCCCCGCCCTCTCTCTGCCTCAGCAGAGCCGTGTACATGGCAGTCTCACTGGTGATCACACCCAGTCCCAGAACCCCGTCCCCACAGAGGGGAACATCCACGGGTCCATCCAGAACCTCAGTGTCCAGCCCTCGTGGGTGTGGGCTGAGTGTGGGTGGGAGGGGGGACATCGGGGAATGGAGGAGGGACTCGGGGGCCTTCCTGCCATTGGGGAGGTTTTTAGAGTACTTGCAGGTTGGGAGAGAAGCCAGTGGCTCCATGGGGGCTTCTAAAGCCACCAGGCCACTGAGCTGAGGGCCTCCTGCTGAGTCCGGTTCCAGGGCGGGTTCTTGGGTGACCGTCACACGATGGTGGAAGGGAACCACGGTGGGTCTCTTGGACTGCTTGTCGGACTTTTCTGTCTTTTCGCTGTTCTTGTGTTTGGGCATCGACGGAGCGTACATCGACGAGCCAGAGGACTGAGTGGGAACATTAGTGGTCTGAGCGTTGGCTGTAGCCATAGCAACCGCATTCACCTTCTGCTGTTTTAACCTGAAGAAGAAAAAAGGAAATAAAAGTGGGTGCAAAATCTCCTCTCTGGTATATATGTCAGCCAGGGTTGGGGTCAATTATAATTGTAATCACATAGTTGTAATTTTAAAATGTAATTGACCCCAACCCTGAGGACAAGTGGGGCACAACAAAGTTTTCAATTTTATGCCAAATGCTTTTCTGTGATTAATAACACTAAATAAAATGCCGACACATGAAGAAAGTAATGAGAAGCCTAAAAATGTAGCAGAAATGATTAAACCGCATTAGATATGTGACCGGGAACAAAATGTAACGTGGAACTAAAGTGAAAAAAGAATAAAGTTTTTTTGGTTTTCTTAAGCTTTCTGCCACATATTGCAAACAATGTTCCTTTTAACATATTAGTCATTCACTAACTCTTTTAAATGTGGTTTTCATGCAGGTGATTAGTTTATTTACAAGGTTCCCACACTTTTTTCACAATGATTTTTCAAAACTTTTCAAAAATATTTTACCAAATTTCCATAACTTGGCTCTGAAGCACCAAGATCTTCTTTGTGCGTACGTATTTCCTGGTTTTTAGCGTACGCCAGCTGAAGTGACCTTACCTATGCACAGTTTTATAAATGAGGCTGAGAGGGAATTTGCGTGAAATTGTGAGATCTCATGATTCCCGCTCAATTATGTTGCTGGTGTGCAGAACTTTCACTTTGAGATAACGCTTAACATATTTGGGGTTTAACATATGTTAAACAATAGAATAAAATGGGATATATTTCCAAAACAGTTAAAATAACCCATGACTTTTCAAAACTGGAAAATCGTTTTTTCAAATTCCATAACTTTTCCAGGAATTTCATGACCGTGGGGACCCTGAATTTAGTTTTTGAGTTTTTATTTATTCATGAAAGACATTACTTGCATTATGAAACATGAAAGACGTAATTATAATTTAAGAAATGTAACTGACTCCAACCCTGACTGCAGCACATAATGACTGAACAGCTTGGGTGTTCCTCTGTCGTACCTGGAGCAGCTGCAGGACGTTCTCGCTCCCGTATCACTGAAGTCCCATGTGGTCGCTGCGTTTGGCGTTTCCTTCCTGGACGTGTCGTCTGTTGGCTGACTCACTCTGTAGGGAGCACATGGATCTGTGAGGGCGTTGTTACAGTAATCTCAGCCTACAGCGGTAATAAACTTCACTCTTCTACTTACTCGTGCTGAGGTTGGTTGAGATAACACTCCCTCCAGGCCTGATGGACCACCTGGCAAGTCAACTTTTTCCCAGAATGCTTTGGGCTGATGCTGCTTATCCCCAAGCTGCTGTCTGGAGTTGTGACGCTGGAAACCGAGGTAACGAAGCCACTATCTGCTGTAATAAAATAAAATATAGACCCATTTCTAAAAACTATTATGACCACTACAGACGAAGAATTGATAAAATAGTATTATTCAACTAAGCACCACTGCTAGTGTAGAGTAAAACTTGAGTTCAATTCAATAAAAGCATGTGGAAATATTAGTGTTTATTGCAAAAGCATCAATAAATGACATTTCAAGAATCTGCTTTTAATCAGAGAGAGCAGAGAACAGCTTCTGAGGTCTACTGGAGTCTACGTCTAGACAAGTCAGGGCTGTTATTGAACTACATACACCATAATATGCTTGTGGTCATCTTCTATATCTATAAAAGCAAGTAAGTAACGCGTGCGAGTGTGTGTAAAGGAAATTGATTTATTTATAATTCCAGCAAGTCTTTTTGAATAATATGTAAAGGTTTTAATTACATTTCCTGAAAACATATTACTCAAATAAAAAGACAAAAAAATATAATGTAGTTGACAACAGAAACATGTCAGTAGATCAAATTTCCTGAAAAAAGAGTCGTCTGAATAAATAAAATCTTAACATATTAAATGTATTTATTCTTATCTTGGCTATTAGTGTAGGTCATTATTATTTTGTGACATTTTGCTGATTTGTGACTTTGCAGATATTTAATGTAAACTTTTATGCGACTTCTAATAAACTTCAGTGCAAGTGTTAATTTTGACAACAAATTTCGATTTTAGTTTTAGTCATAGTCTTTTGACTAAAATGCAATTTAGTCATCAGGACTATATCAGTTATAGTCTAGTTTTAGTCATCTAAATAACATTAGGGTTTGTAGTCGACTAAATCTGAGGCGAGTGAAATACAAAGCTTTAGACATTTTTTAAAGCAGTGATTCTCAACTGGTGGGTTGCGGACCTGTACTGGGTGGGTCACAGACAGCTGGTCAAAAATAAATAAATGCTAAAATATCTCTCATGTTGTGCTTGTCTTTTATTTTGAAAGAAACTTTACTTTTGACATATTGCACAGGAAAAAATATAGATTTCTGTTTTAAATAAGACTATATTGTATATGTGCGCTTTCAAGAGCTATTTTTTAAAAAACTAAATTTGGTTGGTTGAATTCTAAAAAAAATTAGGGGGCGCGATTATATATAATCTAAAAATACCATGGTGTTAATGTTTGAAAATACACACAAACAGATTTGATGTGACCACAGAGAGACCACATGAGCTGTGTGTGAAAGGCGCTATATAAATAAACATTACTTACTTGTATTATTTTAATTAGTCATAGTCTCGTTATTGTCACTTTAAAAATGGAGAATCGACAGTGTTCAGACCGTGTGACAAACATTTGGCTGATGACGCAACGTAGGCGGACGCGCTGCAGGCCTGATCCTGTTGTTACCTGAGCAGGGCTGCTCCGGGGATGTGGGCGGAGTCAGCGGCACACTGCAGTGGTTGAGCTCCTTGTTGAGGCCCTGAGTGACAGGACCAGGTGGAGGCTGCTCCACTGGTACGTCCCCTTGGGCAATCAGCACAAAGGCAGCTGGGTAGGTCATCCTCACCCCACCTGAGAATAGGAAAATAATTGGATCTACTGTTGGGAAACAACAGCTCTGCTGCTACAGGAATAATACAAAATAACTCAACACAAGGTAGATAGTGCAGCTTGCTTTCACAGTTCTCATGTTAAATTGAAGATCATTTCATACGTGAGGGGTCACATCCTCAAAGGGACAGTTTCTCTTGGTTTTTAATTCAAAACAAAAAACCACCAACGAGTAATTATTACGTTCAACAGCATTGGATTCTAAATCTAATTTAAAGTTACTGAGAAATACAAATAAAGAGATGCAAAATTGAGAAACAGGGCAAATATAAATAACTATTTTACTTTTAGGTTGAGAATCATGGTGTCCTGATACAACTTTTTAACTTCCAATAAGTTACTGATACTAAAACCATGAATATTGGTCGATAGCCATAGTAATCCGATACGATATTTGCACAAATCCTACACACTTATTATATATTTTGTAGTGTGGCATATTTAAAAACGCTTGATCAAGTGATATTACTCAGAGAAAACAAAGTCAGCAGCAGCAGGTATGAGAAAAACGGACCCATTTATGACATTTTAATATTTTTAAGAAAAATATTCTACAATTGAATAAAATAAATAGAAATACATTAGAAGACCCTGAGAAATAACTTCAATGAATCCAATCAAACAAAAAATTTGTCTGGACTGGATATACACGTATATCACGGGGATTTTAACCATTGGTTTTTGTTTTGTAAGAATCATTTTTTTTGCGTCTTTGTTGTTTTTTTCCTCATCATGAGCCGTTCGTCACCTTTTGTTGATTCTGTTCAGGCGACTAACGAGTCGACACAAATTGTATTGTGTGTTACTCGATGAAAAACAAGTAATAAATGTTTGTTCTGCTTCAATGGAAAAATTCTTTGTCTATACATGTATATATACTGTATATACATATACACACACACACACACACACACACACACACACACACACACACACACACACACACACACACATTTATTTAAAACACAAAATAAATAAATAATAATGAAATAATAATGGAGATTTTAGATGAGGCCTACAAAATTTCGTTCTCAAAATCCAATATCAATATCATAATGGGACACCCTTAGTCTAAATCAGTGGTTCCCAAACAGTGTGCCGCGGCACAGTGATGTGCCGTGAGGCAAGTCTGGGTGTGCCGTGGATTTTTTTGACAACACAAAAATAATTATTTTTTCATTTACGACTTTGTATGTACTCATTTCATAATACAGAGGCAAACTCTATACCTTAATTTTTTATATATATATATATATATTTAATTAATTAATACATATTTCATGAGTAATATAGTTGTCTTTGTCACATTTTATTTGGCATTAGTAAATAATTGCACACATTTACAGATATTGTACATGATATGAGTTATTAAGGATATTTCGCACAATAGGTGTGCCTTCAGATTTTTACTTTGGTGTACCTTGGGCACAAAAAGTTTGGGAACCACTGGTCTAAATAACTAGACAATATTTTAATAGATTAACTATTTCCCAGAGAAGTGACACAAAAAACAACAGCTCCATGCTATTAAACATCATTTGCTGCCACAATCAGACATCTTTGAATTTTCTATACCTACTTACATTCAATTCATTCGTAAAATATCCTTCTTTTATTCCTTATTATTAGACGTGATAAGCCCTTGAGGCCTAAATGAAGTTTAATTGTAATCAGGTCAAACCACACTGGGTGGGGGGCACTGATTAGACAAAAGCTGCTAAAGACTAACCCCCCTGGGTTTTATTGAAACTCATTTCTGTCTGTCTGCACCTCTCTCTCTCCAGCCTTCCAAGTATTTCCCTTTTTTACTGTCAAACTGTGCCGATCACAGCAGTCAAAGCCCCCCCACCCACCCACCACCACTCCAGCCTCAGCTCAAACAGCTCAGAGGGCTACAAGAACACCGAGGGCAATCAATGTGATGTTGATCCCACACTGTTTGCTGTAGCAGAGCAGCATTGCTGTGGTTTAATGTGTTTATTCTCTGCTCTTTTCATGTTGAAGGATAAGTTGGGGGGGGGGGGTTCTAACTTCTTACCATGAGTGGCTTTGTGGTTATATAATATACACAGCATAGAAGTCGGTGTTTCTGACATCATGGTAGACATCAAAATGATTAACATGAATTAACAGTCCATCTATAAGGGGCAATAAAGGTGGGAGATTTTTGGGGTCCATCCATAAAGTCAGTAAAATGATGGTCTATTGTTCTATGAATCTGTGATAAACACATTTATTTATTCATCTGAATAATATCCACTGTTAACCAGTAGGTTTATTATTATTTGGGCCATAGTATATAGTCATCTTCAAGATGTAAATCTTTGCTTTAAAAGAGATCAAAAATGGTGGAAAAAGTGGTGAAATGGGATTTTAAAAACCACAGAAATTGGTTAAAAGTTGCAAATTAAAAGTGGCCAAAAACGGACAAAAAAGTGGAAAAAAGGGTTCAAAGTGTCAATATTGGAATGATTAGTTTAAGCTGGCAAATAATGAGTATGACAAATTGTGTGGTAAATTGGCAAAAATATGCATGAAATATGGTGAAAAGAGGTTAAAAGTGACAATAATGGGTCAACATATGCAATATTAGGTGATAAAAGTGGTGGAAATAGTTTACAAGTGCCGAAAATGCCTTGAAAGTGGAAAAAATGTGCAGAAAAGGCAGAAATGGGAGTCATGTAGCAAAAATGCATTAAAAGGAACAAACATTTGGCAAGAAAATGTGATGAAAATAGGTTAAAATATAGCAAGTTTGGTGTAGTTGCAGAAAAAGGGTAAAAATAGGCAAAAATGAGCACAAATTGTTCACAAAATTATCTTAGTTTCTTGGAGGCATCCGGCGACCTCCTCCAAGTGTCTCACAACCACAAATGGGGCCCTGACCCCAGAGGTTGAGAAAACCTGACATAGACGACCTCAAATTTCTTACCGACAACCACCTCTACTGCCACGTGAAAGTTGCGGTCATAGTTGTGGCAGACTTCCTCTTTTTCCTTTTCACCAGCTCCTTCTTTCCGCGGGAGCACCATGGGGTAGAAGTAGCTCCACTCCTCCATTAGCTTCCGTGCTGCAGGGTCACTCATCTTATACGCCTGACCTGTGAGAGTCCCACTCAGACCGTACGGACTCAGAACAACTGAACAACACAAAAGAAACATTACATTACATCAACATGTGGGTCAATGACACCTAAATAGTCCGTCAAACTGTATTTCTTTCAGTTAAAATAGGTGAAAATGCATAAAAAGATGCAGAAAATATGTATTAACTTAGTATATAGGCGCTCACTTTGATTATTCAAATGTATTTTCTGCACTATTTCAGTTATATTATAATTCCTGTATAAGATTTCAAAGTATTTCTATATTTATTTCAATCATAATATTCATACAAACCTTGCCCAGTGTTGCCTATTTTATAAAATATATTTTATATACATTATTGACACTTCATTTATAGCCCTGTGACAAAGTACTTATTTTCTACAAATTCCTCAGATTCACATACATTTTTAATATCTACAGGTTAAATTTAAAGCTGCTACCCATGATATTTTTTTTAAATTAAATCCGCAGTATGGGCCTCATTGATCAATAATCAGTTGCTCAAAAAAAAGATGTAAAAGGTTGAAATTCCCGCTCAACTGTTTGTTTATATCTCCACCGTTAACACTCTGTTTGCTGACATTTGGCGTTGCATTGTGGGATGTGAAGTCGTGGAGACGGGTGCATAGACGTGCGTTTATTCAGATATCACAGAGAATACCAAACTAGTGCAAACACAATGTCAAGACAATCACCGTCCTTCTTGTTTGAATAGTCATGAATATTTCATGAGTGTTGATCTACGTCAGGAGAAAGTACTCTTTCAGATTTAAAAATAAAATGAAATATGCATATTAATAAACATATACATGTACTGTAAATATGCAAGATGATAGCCAACGGCTAATTTCTATCTTTAGTCCGTTTGGCACTAAAGATAGAAAGTGACAATAAAAAATATATATACATGAGATCACAAACTATATAAATATTGATATTTTCGTCAACTTATACAAACTCAACTATAATGTTCACGTGGGATGAAATCCAATCAGAACTGAGTTTCTTTTGTTTTTGTAAAGGAAAATAGGAAATAAACTGATTGTGTTTGTGTGCTCATGTCTTGACTAGTCACAATAAGTCTGTGTGTGTGTGCGTGTGCTTGCATTCGTGCGTGCGTGCGTAAATCAGAATTCAATTTGCATTAGGAATAGAGTGTTTACAAGGTCAGTTAAAAGAGGATTTAACTTTTATTCTGAATTAAAAAAAGAATTAAAGCTCCAATGTAAACCATCTATGAAAAAGCTACTTAACCTCCCACTTTTCTATAGCAGGACATACTTACGTATCTATAAAGCAAGGAACCTCTGTCTTTACAAACATTAATATCATCCCATATCAGGTTGATAAACGGTAATTGAATCTTTAAAAAAAATGCATAAACGATTATGTTTTATATTTACTTGACTATATCAGTAATAGATTTAGTCGTCTTTAGTTGACTAAAAATAGACTATAACTGAAATAGTTTTAGTCAAAATGTACCAGTCATCAGGACTACGTTTATTTCAGTAAAAAACACTGACTAAAGCTATTATTATTTTAGTCACAACACTATGACTAAAACTAAATTAATTCAATTCAATCCAACTTTATTTATACAGCGCAAATTACAACAATAATCATCTCCAAGCGCTATCAAAATGTGAAATTCTTAAGAAAAAAGACAATCAGCGACAATCAGGACAAACAATGTCCTCCTTGTTTGGCTAAAAACACAAGAAATCACTGTAAGAATAAAGTAAAAACACTTTTATGCATCAGTTTAAGGAGACTCCACATCCCACAATGCAATGCTCAAACAATTCAACAAACAGATTTTCATCCTTTTTCCTTTCTTTTTAGAGTAAATAATGTTTGATTCATACACTGATTTGATCTAATAAAAATGATTGAGGGTGGCTACTAGCAGCTTTAAATTCTGCTTTTATTCTGGTTTCTATCGTTCCCGGGTAACAGTTTAGTTTGATCTGAATGAAGAAACATGGAGAATGAGTGAAGTCACCTTGCACTGGGATAGCGGATGTCTGCGCCAGGCGGATGTGGTGTTCGGTGATGCGATACGCAGGCTGATGCTGGGCGATCTCCACACTCGTGCACACGTTGCTCTCCCCGTGGAGGAAGAAGGAGAAGGAGCAGGAGAGGTGTTCACTGGGGACACCAGACACACGAGACGGAAAGACATTTTAGCCAATAAAACAATTCCTCACATGAAACAAACTCTGGTTGTTACATGACGGATGATCAGTGTCCATGCTAAATTTGTCTGCCGCTAATGATCCTCTTTACCATTTTATGCACATTGATACTGCAGGTATTCTCATTTGTGTGATTGATAGTGATGACCCCATGTTTGCATATGCATTGCACCCTTTATTACACAACTTGGCCTTTCTTTAATCAGAGAGGAGTAATTGTTGTAGCCTTAGTGTAATCGGTGCAGGATGGACCACATTAGTTGTCGTGACAACCTCACTGATGTAGATTTTTTAAATCTATATAAACCTCCTTATTATCTTGAATTAAATATATATATATATATACAGGTATATATATATATTAGTGTAAGAAGTCTTAGGTACTTCTGATCAGAGGTGTAAAGAACACTGTAATATATCCTACTCAAGTAGAAGTACTGTTACTTGATTGATAGTAGTAAAAAATAGCTCAATTAAATAGTTTCAAATTTACTAGTAAACATCTCATGTATAAATTTAAAAAGGAAGAAGAGATGAAATCTTGCACAATTGAAACTTCATTTATTTTCCACAAAGGCATCTGTATAAAATAAAAGGTTTGTCAAAATGTACAATTATTTTTGAAATAAAAAAAAAACACCAAGGAATTAAATTCAAAATAAAAAAAAAAACTCTCAGGCTCTAAGTATAGCTACATTTATTAACTGCCATTCAATGCTGTTTCGGCGCCGTGCGTTACGTTAAATCTGATTGGTCGGCTATGATGTGATGCATTTGATTGTCGTCTGGTAATTTCATTTTTTGTCCGTTGATCATTTTAAAACAAAAAAATAAAAATTTGCTCTGTAACGGTTGGGTAAAGGAATGTAACAAATTACTTCTTTTAAAACGTCTTTGTACTTTTTTTAAAATGTACAAAATTACAAGTAAACCTCAACAATTTCCATCACCCCGAAAAATTTATTTTATTTCTAATTGAATTATTGAATTCATTGGTGTTATTTTGTTTTAAAAAAAAAAAAAACGATTGTACATTTTGACAAATATTTTAGGGAAAGAGGAGCTTTAAAGTAATGAAATAAAACATGTACAGTAGCTGGAGATATGCATCTGTTCAAGTCGGTTGCAACAGACCAATAACCGAAGAAGAAGGAGGAAGGAGGAAGGAGGAAGGAAGGAGGAGGGAGGAGGGAGGGGGCGGGAGGCGGGAGGAGAGAAGGGAAGGAGAAGGAGGAGAAGGAGAAGGAGAGAAGCAGAAGAGAATTAGGGAAGGAAGCACAAGAAAGAAGAATCGAAAAAGAAGAAAAAAAGAGAAGAGAAGAGAAGCGAGAAAGAAGAAGAAGGAAGAAGGAGAGAAGGAGAAGAAAGAAGAGAAGAGAAGAAGAAAGAAGAAAGAAGAAGAGAAGAAAGACAGGAGACCGAAGAAAGAGAGAGGAAGGAAGAAAAGAAGAAAAAGAGAAGAAAGAGAAGAGAAGAAGAAGAAGAAGAAGAAGAAGAAGAAGTAAGAAAGAGAAGAAGAAGAAGGAAAGAAGAGGAAGAAGAAGAAGATAAAGAAGAAGAAGAGAATAGAAGAAGAAGAAGAAGAAGAAGAAGAAAGAAGAAAAGAAGAAGAGACAGAAGAAGAAGAACAGAGAGAAGAGAAGAAGAAGAGAAAGAAGAAGAAGAAAGAGAAGAGAAGAGAGAAGAGAAGAAGAAGAAGAAGAAAGAAGAAGAAGAAGAAGAAGAGAAGAAGAAGAAGCTTTTATTTTATACAGATGCCTTAATGGAAACTAAATTAAGTTCCAATTGTAAGATTTTCCATGTCTTCTTTTTAAGTTTAAGTGACAACCTCCAGATGGCGCCGAATCCACTCACAAAAAGAGTAGAGGACATATTTTTTCTGCTTTATAAATGCTCTCAAAAACCATAACCTGGTGACAGCAGGGGGCTTGAACACACACACACACACACACACACACACACACACACACACACACACACACACACACACACACACACACACACACACACACACACACACACACACACACACACACACACACACACACACACACGTCCATCATCTGTGCAATTCCCTTCTTCGCTTCCCGTGAGCCAGAATTGCTTCCAACATTTTTGTCTCCAACCTTGTGCTCAGTGTGATTCCACTGTATGTTGATCTATAAATAGCTGCTCAAGAGCAAAATATGCTGCGTCTCTATTTACAAACTCCCAGTCCTTAATACACACTGTAATCATCTCATGTTTCAGTTTCCTGAATAAAATCACAAGACGTCACAGGAAACTTACAGCCTTTGAAAAACTGCTAATCAGCTTCTCTTTTAGTTGTAATGGTAGATTGTGATTATTATCATTAGCATATTTCTTAGGTTAATAATAAAAATCCCAGACCTCATCCAACTCAGAACTGTCAATATTATATCTAAAGCAATATATAAAGCTGCACTTCTAAAGGGAGTTACAGGAAAGATGTTTAGAGAGAGAACAGGAATATTATATAAGAGGAAAACTATATTTTAAGATATGCCAGAACAACACTGAAAAGCATGAGTATAACAATAGCAGGGGTTAAATTATGAAACTGCCTAAATGATGAAATAAAACAAAGCTGCAACATAAACCAGTTTAAAAAGCTTTTTAAATCAGATATCGTTAGAAAGAATAAAATATATTATACTTACTCAATAAACAGGTGTATATTTGGATAGAGTATCTTATGAACTGAAATATTGCCAGACTATATTTTATAATTAAAATTGAATTCATTAATTTTGTGTAGTAAATAATATATAGTCAAATATCAATATTATGTACATACATGTACATTAGTGTAAATATAGTAATATTAGTTTCCTAATTATTTGTTTGTGATGTTATCTGGATAGCCTTGTTGTCATTTACTTGATAGAAATAAATCAATAATCAAATCAATTTGTATTTTACAGCTGATTTAAAACATGGGTCAAAACTGATTAGTTATCATAAAATATGCTAACAGCAAGCTAACACAAGAGGAAGGTTACGTTTGATGGGCTTATTTATTAGGGTCAGTAATTGTCATTAATTATTGAAAACATGATTGTAATTGACTTTCAGGGGGAAATATTTGTAATTTTATTTGTAATTGGGAAAAGTTGTAATTGAACATGAATAATCGAAGACGTAACTGAAATGTAAACATGTAACTGACCCCAACCCCAAAATGATCAATTATGATAGCTGATTGGCTGTTCCCTATGACCTCCAAGATACATGAGCTGAGAAAGTATAAACTTATATGATCCTGCCCCTAATAATATCTAGTACAATACTTTATTTCTATACATTAATCTTCTTACAATAAACATATTTATACTATAAATGGAAACATTTCATTGATATATATCTATAGATATATAGTCTGCCGATGCATGCATGCATATATACATAATGCAAGTGTTTGTATACATGTATGTATTTGTATAAACGGACGCATGCATATATATATATATATATATATATATATATATATATATATATATATACTGTATACCTGTTTATACGGTGAAATCCTATTTTTATTTTATTCTTTTGCACATCACAAATGTAGCTATTTTTATTCTTTGTGTGTGTACATCATTCTATGTCACACTTGGTTTGGCAATTTAAACTTGTTTCTCATTCCAATAAAGCTGTTTTGAATTTAATATAGATAGATAGATAGATAGATATGATATATACTGTACATAGATAGATAAATAGATAGATACTATAGATAGATAGAGTAGATACGATAGATAGATAGATATTGTAGATAGATACAATAGATACGATAGATAGATATATACATAGATAGATAGATAGATAGATAGATACTGGAGATAGATAGAGAGCTAGATAGAGTACATGATAGATAAATACATAGATAGATATAGTAGATAGATGATACATAGATAGATACCATAGATAGATAGAGAGATAGAGTAGATGATAGATAGATACAGTCGAGAGTTAGAGTAGATGATAGATAGATAGATAGATAGATAGATAGATAGATAGATAGATAGATAGATAGATAGATAGATAGATAGATAGATAGATAGATGTGAGAATGAAAATAAACCAGTTTACTGTAATAATGATTTCAAAGGTATCACTTATATCCAAACCAAACAAAAAAAATTGTGATCTTAACATCAAGTTGAGCAGAAAGCGAGTGTGTGAGACGTAGAGGTGGAAATAAAACAGCGGACTGTAGGTGACACAGCTGGGAGATTGATGCTTCCTGTCCTTTTACAAAGGGCATTTTCCTGCACAGTAAGCGTGTGTGAGTGTGTGTGGACACACTGGGATCTCACGTGCATCCTCTGGGGCATTTGTGCGGTCGGTGTTTGTGCGTAAGCGGTAAAGGAATACGTGTGTGTGCTTGTGTGTGTCGAGCTGAATGAGTACAGGTATTAATAAATGAAGAGGAGTGATGGCTGAGACATGCCTGGGGGTTGAGAGAGAGAGAGAGAGAGAGAGGGAGAGAGAGAGAGAGGAGGAAGGATAAGAGTGAAGGAGGAGGAACAAGCGGGAGTGAGTGTGTGAGGAGAAAGAAAGAAAGAAGATGGAGACGAAGTAAATTAACGACACGAGGACAAGCGCGACAAAGATTGAGACAAAAAGAGAGAAGAGAGAGATGAGAGGGTTATTAGGGAGACAAGGAAGGAGAGACACAGTGAAAAATGAGGACTGGGAGCAAAATGTGAGGTGGTGTGTGTGTGTGTGTGTGTGTGTGTGTGTGTGTGGGGGGTGGATGATTCAATGCCATGCACTATAAATGCTGCACACATATCGATGAGATCAGAGTTTTAATGGGTGGCTACTGAGCATGGTTTTATAGTGAAATCAATCAGGTAATGCCCAAGAAGAGCGCACACGCACACACACACACACACAACTTCCTGCATGCGTGCACGCGTCACTTTAGCTTCATCTGTTAGCTGCCTGTGCGTGAGCCTCTACAGCAGACATAGGCAAACGGCGGCCACATCTATTTTACCCTTTCTTTTCCGCCACCCTCCCGTTTTAGTGTTATTCCGTAAATATTAGGGAAGTCCTGATACAACTTTTTCCCTTCCGATACAATACTGATATTGCAGCCATGAGTATTGGCCGATACCAACCCGATACGATATCAGCACAAATCATACATACTTTTAATACTTATTTTGTAGTGTGGAATGTTAGAAAAGGCTTGATTATTAAAAAAAAAAAAAAAAAACAGACCCATTTATTATAAACCAATGGATTACATATAATTAATTTTTTAGAATAAGAGTATTCTATGATTGAATAAATTAAATTAAAAAAATAAAATAGAAGATAATGAAAAAATTAATATAAAAAAAAAAAACAATATAAATTATATCAGATATTTTAGATGCAGTCTGATAAAATCCGATATGACTGATATCGGACCGATATATCGGATCGGGACACCCCAGGAAATATCCTGTATTATAATGTTGTTATAATTAAAAGATAAATAAATAAAAACATTCCTCTGCCTCGCCTCGCGAGAACTCCCAACTGAAGTGGCCTGAGTGGCAGTTCTCGCAAGATTAGTGACAGCGGCAGGAAAAAAACCCGGACACAATTAAGAAGAACAGAGATGGATGGATGTAAGAAGACGTTCCGGTGAAAAAAAACAAGCAACCTGTGTAAATACCTTTGAAAATGGGACAGAGAGTTTACCTTCCTAAAGAGAAGCAGGATGGGACACAGCTACACGTTCTGTACATTAGTAACTGAGATTTTAACGTCTCTTATGGGCTGAAGGAACGACCTTAAGTCAGCATGAAAAATCAGCCAATCACAAGCGCCACAAATATACACTCCTTCCCAAACGTGTTAAAGGAAGTAAAGTCTGCAACAAGTGTTTATAATAAGTCATTAGTGAATACCAGAGAACCACGAGTGAGCATGAGAAATTAAAAGAAAATATGTAATGAAAATAACATGTGTATGTGTCTAACTTAACAGTAAATATGCAACGTGGTGACTTGTATATGAACTGTAAGTATATTAAATAAACAAATGTGATTCATAAACCCATTTATTTATTCATTTAGGCTGTTTTATGATGTAAGAATTAGAGCTAGGCGATATATCGAGATTCAAGATGTATCAAGTTTTCTATTTTGGCGATATAGAAACTACAACATCACATATACTGTATCTACATATATATTTTATAGCTTATATTGTATCAAAATGCTCGTTTTCGGAGTTGATGCTTTTACTTCTCAGAAAAACATGTAAAGTTAGATGGATTTCTGAGTGTGTTCTAACCCAGATCTTCCCCATAACAAACCACACTATAGAACTCACTCACACGTGCTGTCCCTTGTAGGTGAAAAAGCCAAAAAGTGGCACATATTGTGCAGCTGTTTGTTAATAAATGTGCCTGTGTGACATTTTCTATCAGCAAATGTTAACGTTTTTTGGAGTATTTCTGTTGTCGTTTTGCTTGTTTGTTAGTACTGTGAGTCATTTTCTGTGTTTTTCTCAGCTGTATTTTCCAGCAATGTTGTAATTCTTTGCATTTTTAATGTATTCTTGCTCTTGTTTTGTACATTTACTTTGGGGGGCCGCATTAAATTACACCGATGGCCGCCAGTTGCCTATGCCTGCGTTACAGAATAGCTCCAAAGACACACAAACTGTCAACAAATTTACACAAAATGACGGGAAAATACAGAAAGTGACAAATTGAAAACCTACTGTAAATGCAGAAAATGACAGAAAAATACACAAAATAACAACAAGAACACATAAAACAACAAAACCACAGCTATATTAATGCTCAGATCAATCTTTATTCTAATGCTGACAAATGTTGATAATGTGGCCCTCGGATCAGATACAATCACATTTTGTGGCCCTCGCTGTGATAGAGGTGCCCACTCCTTTGTTACAGTATGTGTCACATTTAATAGAACCATTCCACTGTGTCGTGCATCTGCGCTGACGATGTACTTATGCATGTGAGCGTGCACCCGTGGCTGTTAAATCATGAAAACACACATATGCACGCGTGTTTGAGTGCTGCTGACAAACAGAAGGCAAAAGGAAAAGGGGAGTGCAGTGTGTTCATGTGACAACACGTGTCTTCACCAGCAGGGAAGCGGGTTAATGTCCGACATGCATCACGGAGTTGACACGCATGTGTCTGGGTGAGCGATCACATGCACACAAAATAACTATCTGTTGACGGGGACGCTCTGGTGTCAAACCCAGTGAGATAAAAGTTCAAATGAGTTTAAATAAATACAGATGTCAGGATTCAGAACAACTACATTTTAAAATTACAATTACATTTTCAATTATCCATGTTAAATTACAACTCAATGATGATAGCGCTGACTGGCGTTTTTTTCCCCAATTACAATTACGATTATTACTATTCCCTAAAAGTCAAATACAATTATGTTCTCAATTACTAAAGTTCAATTACAGTCAATCACAGTTACTGAGCCTTTAATAAATAACACCCTAAAATATAGCCTTCCTCCTATGTTAGCTTTCTGTTAGCATCTCTGATGATAACGGGTCAGTTTTGACCCATGTCTTAAATCAGCTGTAAAATACACTAAAAATATTATCTATCATCTAATTCAGGGGTGTCAAACACATTTTAGTTCAGGGGCCAAATACAGAGCAGTATATTTTGAGAGGGCCGCAGGTTTTAGGTGGGAAAATGAGAAATTTAATCATAAAAATTAAATTATAAAAATCAATTATTGGTCAACAATTATTGGTCAACAATTTTCTGAAAATGATTTTTTAGAGGCAAATATTCCTGGGGTCAGAATGTAAAATGTGTTAATATATAATATTTAAGGCTAATATGAGGGTTAAACATAATCATGTATTTTCTTTAGCTTTAGCTTAAGAGATCAATTTATGTTTATTTCACCAAAAGCAAGTTTACAAGTAAAACGGAGATGCCTGTCTGTTATTGGGGTTCATTTGTGGCATAATGTTGATAAAGAAATTTAAATGAGTGACACTATTTATTTTAAAAAGAAAAAAAAGTCAATATATTCTAGAGTTATGTGAAGCAGTAGAAATAAGTTTGTGTTCTTTGTTAAATGTTGTAAAGAAAGTACATATATATATATATATATATATATATATGCATATAAGGATTTTTGCTTCTGCCTTTTTCAGTTTTATTATATATTTTTAAATGCTGATTCATGTTTGAATATTTTTTGTTTGATTGAAATAGACAAATAAACTGAAATAAATAATAATAATGAATAATAATGCATCAATTTTATATAGCACTTTTTTGGACACTCAAAGTGGCTTTACAGAATTATGGGATTATTCTTTCACTCCACACTTAGTCGAGGTAAGCTACTATTGTAGCCACAGCTGCCCTGGGGCCGACTGACAGAAGCGAGGCAGCCAAAGTGTGCCATTGGCCCCTCCCACCACCACCACCAACACTCACTCACGCACTGCATTCTAACTGAAAACTGAAATTTTAAATAAATCCATTGAAGTCAATATTTCCCTCTACAATTACGTCTCATTGACAAACAACGGAGACCAACCAGCAGGATGTTTACACGCATAGGCATTTATATTTACGCAAGTTCTTTCCCAGAACTGGCACAATTGTTGAGTTATGAGAATGCACATAAACATTCCTTAATAGACTTGTGCTCGTGCAGACTGTGAATGCTGCAAGTTACCGCACACACCACTATTAAAATGCTCTACGTTTGATGTATTATTCAGTGACCCCACCCCCCACCCCCCCTCAGCGGATGGCTTTAGCCAGAGCTGATATCAAAATGTTTGTGTTCAAACATTGCTCCGAGTGGTCATGTGGACTCAGAACAAAAAAAAAAAAAAAAAAAAAAGTGCCCAAGTCGAGGACAAAAACATCACACACACTAATGCCCTCCCGTACGAACACAGGAAGAAAAACAGCCGTCCACATGAGCTGATTTATTACAGTCCAGAGAATAAGTAGAGAATGATTGTGGAGCCTGTAAAATGCTGCCAAGTGGGAAAGCCCAAGGCGCCAACATCAAACCTGGCTACCCCAGGTTTCTCACTCATATCTGTGCCCCTAATTAAAAAAAGAGGAAAGGGATCTGGTGGTTAGTTGTTGCTGTGATGTATCACCCTCCTCTCTATTGATTTGTGTGTTTTATTTCCCCTCGCTCTCCTCCTCCTTCCGTCTCTGTCTCACAGGCTTTCAGTGGTTTCTCACCTGGTGAGATTAGAAACGTGGAGCTTTGCTTCCTCCAGGGGAGGCGCGGAAAGTACAATTCAAAGCAGAAAAATCCAAAATTACTTCATAGTATGAATATTTCACTAGTGTTGATTTAAGTCATACTCGATTTCAAACATTTTAAATCAGGTTGATGGTGTAGTGCAGGGGTGTCAAAATTATTTTAGTTCAGGGGGCCTGGACGATATGGACCAAAACTCGGTATCTATTTTTTCTCAAAACGGTGATATTTCATATAAATTTCAATATTTTTATTTCAAATAAAATCTGATCTGAAAGTATTATGCAGTTTTGCATAGTTTACGGTAGAGCCAGAATTGAAATGAATAGGCTTCTTCTTTATTTGTACCATTTCTTTCTTTATTTCATTCAGGATTTATTTTTAATTCAAATGCATTGTTTTGCATAGTTTATCAAGGGATTATTTTGACGATGAAAGATAAAAGAAAATAGTACAGTATTTTTATTTAAAAAATCATTTGCCTACAGTCTTATTTTGTAAAATAAATCGTGAGAGAATCATATCGTGAACCCAATTTCGTGAATCGATTCGTATCGGGAGTTGAGTGAATCGTTACATCCCTAATAAAGAGTATCTACAGTAAGTATCTAAGTACCGTGGGTTGGATCTCAGTAGGTGATGATTGAGTTTGATTGTCGGAATTTTTGTCTGTCTGCACTTTGGATGAAAATGATCTAAAAGCCTTTTCAAACCAATGATGGATTGAAGAAAAAATGATTGTAACTGACTAACTCATAATTCTCCGCTACACGAGACTCCATTTGTTCTCCATGCACGAACAGACGTTTTAATGTGTTTTACAAGCCGGTCGTCTAACTCTCCCACTGAACTCCTCGGCCATTCATTCATCCAACAACTCCTTCTCCAGCTCCTCAGCCCGTCAATCCACCAGCGTCCATCCGACAATTTGCGACGAGAGTGAGACATTTTCCTGTCAGTCTCCTTCGCAGCCTGTCAAGAAGTCAGGTGGATGGTGATTATACCTTATCAACGATCTTAACCCAACTACCAGAGGTTATATTCACATGAAAATAATGGGAGAAACTTAATTGATGGAGTATTTAGGTTTTAGTGTCTGACAGCAACTGCCCCCAAACTGGGGGCGTAACGTCATGATGACCTTGTTCAACATTGAGCATGAAAGATTTAAGACTATTTTTCTTTGCACTTTGCACTAAAAATATTACACATATACTGTATGATTGTAAATTTTACGTTATTTATATGAGTTTTGAAGAAAAATAGTCACAATTTTACCTTTTTCTATAAATATCAATAAACACAAATTTTACACATTTTGTTGCAATGCGAGGGAGAGGTTGTAAATAGCTGCGTTTCAATTACCCTTTCCCAATTTACACTTTCTTGAGGTTTTAAAACATTTCGATATTGAACTGTATCACAAAAGTGCTGCGGAAACACTTTTTCCGCAATTACACATCACATGACGTACCTGGTCACATGACGTGACATACCTGGTCATATGACCACTTCTCTCCGAGAAAACATGGCGCGGTACGGAGTGTTATAAGGAGGTTTGGAACGTCCATCTTCCTGCAGAGAAGTATCGCGAGGCTTTCAAACAACCTTTAATAGAAACACGTTCAAAGCGCAATTATGAAGCAGCTCTTATTTTGAAAAAAACTGTAATTGAAACACAGCTAGTGTTTCAGTCTTCAAAGGGGGGGGGGGACAGAAAGTCTATGAGTAAGATTGTCTTAGATGGCACTGAACCATCTTTCTTCCATTGATACCAACCATGCATGTTTTTGGATAGTGGGAGAAAGTGGAAAAAAATTGATGCAAGCATTGTCGCTAAATGCTTGTTCATGTGGATTGTTTGTTGGGTTTTTCCGTATTATGAATTTTATATTTTGAAAGCGCTATGAGATGACCTGTGTTGTAATTTGCACTATATAAATAAAAATTGATTGTTAGAATAATTGCGAAAAAGTTAGGTGTCCCAAAAACGTGACTTTTTTTTAAAATAATATCTATAGCTACTGTTCCACCTCGGTTTAATTCAGCTCAGTTTAAATTCAGTCACAGTACACCTATGGCAACAAAACCCAATAGTGTGAAACCAACCTGAAACCTTAACATATTGTTACATTTCATCCTTTTCTAATCCACCAAACTCACATATTGGCTTAATTTTGAAACACCAACTAAAGATAAAAGGACGTTCTTTGTCTCCATCAGTGCCACTGGGACTGGAAGTGTTTAAAAACCCAGAAATCACTGGGGAATGAAAACAATACCAGCAAATGAGGTCAGTTCAAAATTCATAGTTTGACATTAGGAAATGAATGAATGAACAGATGCATAAATTAAAGCACAATGGTAATAATAACTTTTGCTGCTCTCTCAAAATAAATATATTCTATATATTTATGATTGTGATCTAATGGCTTGCAATCTGACAATATTAGATCGATAAGGATTAAGAACAGTCTGTAGTGCACATTTTATCCCTCGCGGTGCCTTGTCTGTGCGGCCATATACATAGCACATCCAAAGGTGTTTTTTTTCCTAGTCAAGCTCATATCAGCACTGCAGAGTAAAGACACTGAATAATTATTAAGTGCTCAATCAGTGCAGATCTATGAAAAGAAAGAAGCAACACTACAGAATTTAATCACACATTTTAGCCTGAATGAAGGAAAAAGTCAAAAGTGGCACAAAAATGTTGATATTGTGCTGCTAGTGATTAATAAAAGTGTATTTGTGGCATTTTTCTCCATAGCCCATTATTTTTTTTTCTTGTAAAACAAACAAAATTGAATAAAATTATTCAGATTTATATCGTCTATCGTTATTTAGAGGAAAAATATTGAAATATGAATATTGATCCATATCACCCAGGAATTTTTATCTTGTAAATGATACAATTGTCCAAACTGTGGGAAATGAGAGGTTCAAAAGTCTGTTTAAAGTAGGATTTTATTAACATGAGTGTGACCTCAAAAATAAATCAAAATCACTGACACGAGACTGCTGCCTTGTTATGTAGCAAGTGTTGCTAATGCTAATGCTACACCACTTTATTTAAACAAAGTAAAAAGACTGTGTGTGACTAAAAGAACTTGAAGTTTTGCACGTCAGCTTTTTTGTTTGATGTTAATTGTACTTGGAACCAGTTTGATAAATTGCTAAGATATTTTTTTTTTATATAAATGTTTGAAAATTACCCTGAGTTAAATGATCTTTTATCTTTTTGTTGTGTTTTACTGGTAAATAACTTATAGTCTAAATGACGTGAATCAAAATCGCGATAAAATCGTGATTGTGATTTTTCAAAGAATAAATTGTGATATTAATTTTTTCCCATATCGCCCACCACTAGCGTGATCATACAACTGTCTTGAATAAAATTCTTCTGACACTAAAACCTCTCCAGCTTCCCCTCTATCAGCACATAAATCTATTTATTTACTGTGATCTTGTCCAAGTAAATATAAAGTGACAAACAATACTGACTTTAGTGAATGGCTCTCATTGCAAATGTGGCCCCAGCTGCTCAGAGCAATGTTCGGATGTGGATGCAGAGGGAATCGTTTCCACATCCTCGTTTATATCTGGAGCTTCTGCGACCTTGTGAGGAGGCCCAACACCGAGCGTCTGTTGTCTGGGAGATAGTTAATATTTCAATGTCATTCACCTCTGAGGAAGGGGCGACGGGAGCAGAGCAGAGGACTATAGTGGTGTGTTTTTAGAAAGATTCTCTTCAGTAAGGTCAGGTGAGGATTTGTGACAGCCAATGGCGCTCGTTTTTGTTCTGAGACTAGAGCCCTGCTTGTTTTTAGTTTTCTTTTTTTTTTTTAAAAAGGAAGCATTATTTATGCATAAGTATGTGGCCATTAGTGAAATGAAAGTGTGTGTGTTAAACACATGTGTACTGTATTTGGCAAAGCATTGAAGTGACTAAACTAATGAGAGCGACAGAGTCTAATACATCCATTCAGCCTTCTATAGTGATGATTTATTTACAGCCCCCTTCTCTGATCCCCCCCCCACACACACACACACACACACGGAGCCTCCACCCTGCTCTTCTTCTCTCCCTCTCATGCCTCTCGTCTCTGCATCTCTCCCTTGTACGCTTCCCCTCAGCGTCTGATGCAATGCGTTACCAACCAACCAACCCACAGTGCTTTTCCTCTCATTCAGACACAAAGAGAGGCAGGGGGTGGTGGGGCTGGGAAAGGGAAGTCAGGGGGGTGGATGCTAGGTATGGGAATCTTCTATGGGATGAACCAATCCCTGCTGTGCCCCAGGGACTCATAGGAAGATAAACACCAGATAAGCTTGACAAAGGCAGCCGTGCCAAGGCTTGGGCATGGCATTAGAAATGAGCAATAAAACGCCTCCTGTTGGTGATAAAAGGCAGGGCGTGGAAAGAGGATGTGAGACAAAGGAAGTGGTTACTGAGGTTATTCTAAGCATAACTGCACAACGTTCCCTCGTGGGATGAGAGAACACTGATGGGCAGAGAGCGAGAGGATTTCTAAAGGTATAGGTGTGTGTGTGTGTGTGTGTGTGTGTGTGTGTGTGTGTGTGTGTGTGTGTGTGTGTGTGTGTGTGTGTGTGTGTGTGTGTGTGTGTGTGTGTGTGTGTGTGTGTGAAAACACGTGGAGGGAAAATTATTTGCTTTGCTTCTCAGACCCATTGTGATTTGTGCACAAGTAGAGAGCGGCACAAAATGTACTGACATGTTTTTCAAAAGGGGGGTAGGTGTACCCCTAAGGGTACGCGATGACACTGCAGGGGGTACATGAGAGAGGAAAATGAACAAATGAAAGCATTAAAAATATGGGGTTTTAAAATGTTTATTTTTAGTTAAAATGATAAATAAACAGTAGATATTAAATATTACCAGCAACTCATAAAACGACAACAAAAACACACAAAAAAGGAAAAATATACTGAATCATGAAAAGATAAAAGACAAAACAACAAGAAAATACAAAATGACAACAAAAACACAAAATAACAGAATTATACAGAATAATGAAGAACAGACAACAGAACACACAAAATGACAACAAAGACACACTGAATGACAGAAAAACACAAAAGAACACTACAAATTACACAAAACAAAAACAGAAACATACTTAACGACATAGAAACCGACACCAAAAACACACACAGAGAAAATAATTGAAATACAGTAATACCAACAACACACAAAAACAACAATAAAAACACAGAATAATAAAAAGAATGGAAGTTATAAAAACTATAACAATAAATATATTCAAGAGGCACTAAATACTGTTCTTTCCAGTTATTTACAAAATGGGATTCTTTACAATGTGTGTTATCACTCATTCCTTCCATCGTTAGGCTTTATAGTTGTTTTTCACAGAATTCTGAGCAGAATGTGGTACAAAGGGGGTACTTGATCAGAAAACGTTTGAGAACCACTGATCTACATGAGTGCGTGTGTGTGTGTGCGCGCGCGCGTACTCACTTTATGAAAATTGTACTTAAGTAGAAGTACAAGTCAAACATAAAATACTCAAGTTCTAAAAAAAAACAACCAAAAAAACGTGACTACAACATTGCTAATGTAACTAAGTACTATCATAACTAATATGACTAAAAATGTGGATGCGTAGCTCAAAATTATTCATGAAAACAAGGGATGATAACAAATCATTAATAGTAATTTACTAAAAGGAGTAAAGTTTGTGCCAAGCAGAGGTGTAAAGAGTACTGATACAGTATATCCTACTTAAGTAGAAGTACTGTTACTTGATTGAATCCCTTGCATAGAAAACATCTTGTGTATAAACTTAAAAAGGATCAATTGCAACAAAGGCATCTGTATAAAGTACAATTATTATTATTTTTTAAATAAAACAATTCATTCAATTCAAAATGTATTACTATTAACTTTAAAACAGTGCCATGCTAAATGTGCCACGTGGCTAACAACATAATAGGTAGAAACCACAACCTGAACCCAAAAAGTTGGATGGACTTTGATCAGAAATGGCACGACTAAGAACATATGGATTATGTTCAATGAGACCATGAAATGGAAATAAGGAAAATAATCACAAAAAAATAATACATTTTAAGAAATATACTCAAATTTACTCATATACTTATAAAAGCAACCCAATTTCAGTCACATGAGTACTTGTAATCCATAACTTTCACCTCTGCGTGCGTGCGTGCGTGTGCGTTCTCTCTCCACCTCTCACTGTTTTTCCCTTTCATGATGTTCAATAATTCACTGAAGAAGCGCGTCAGGATTAGCACAGCAGGGGGCGTACCACCTGACACACTCAAATAGAGTCGTTGGCATGGGGAGGGATTATTTTATGTATGAAAGTCAAACACAAACTGCTGCAGACACTCCATGAGCTTAGTTTTTTATTTATATTTTATTTATTTTTTTTAAACGGATGCTCCTGCCACTAAACACACTGTGTATTAAAGCTCTCATATTTCCCTGTGGAAGGTACTATAATAATTGACCTTAATGGTTTTTAAAGCTTTTTTCTTTTTTAAGGCTGCTTAGTGGAGCGCTGCATGCGTAGTATTGATGTCACACACTCAGATGGTCATTAAGGAGCGTGGATGGGTTTCATCTGTGCTCTGGCTTCCTTTCAATAGTTCCAATACATATTTGATTAGACGTTGAAAAGTCCATAAATGAACAGGCATCCCTATCTAAAACAGGTAAACCCATGTTGGGCGTACTCTGCCCTCTGCGCCCAATCAACCTGAACAGGATAAGCAGGTTAAGTCAGGGTATTAAGTGTCTACCTCTTTAATTCAGCCTGTACATTTACACTAACAATTACTAAAATGTAACAAACACAAACCTGGACATAATGCTCTTAAAGGCTAAGTCCAATCCTAACTAATTCTCCTAAATAAGCTGCTAATGAGCAGTAGTAGAAGTTAGTAGTAGCAGGTTATAGTGTGAAAGGGCGTCACATGATCAGACGTATTCTCTGTAGAGGAAGTAGCTCAGTGGCAGGTAGGGGTGTGAAAAAAAAACGATTTCACGATATATATCGCGATTTTTTGGGTGCCGATTCAAAATCGATTTTTTTTTTTTTTTTTTAAATTTAAAAAAAATATTTTTTTTATATTCAATCAATATTGTTGTGTATTTGTGCAATATTTCAGTGGTTGCAATGCTTTCAATGTGTTGCAATGGTTACTTGATTTTATGATGGCAGTGTGTAATGCCTGCAATATTTATGTATGCACAGGCATTTTATTTTCATATAATCTGTTCAGATCAGTGTTTAAACTGACACAATAGCAGAAATTATAATGTTTTTCTTATTTTGGTGCATTGTCAATAACTCAGGGTGATTTATCCTTAATGTTCTCACTTACAGTTGTTACAGTGCCGTCATTATGTTGTCGTGGTTACTTTGAGACTTCTACACACAAGTTTCAGTGAAAAGAAACTTGTTGCACTTTATTTTATGATGGCAGTGTGTGACACCGCATTTTCTTTTTTTTCAGCGAAAATGTGCAAAAACACTAATAATAAATAATAAAAAGGATGTTTCGAAGCAAATAGTTTTGACTCAATTTGTCCTCTGAATGATCAATATCTTCTGATGAACATATACAGCAACTTGTTTTTTCACCTCTATGTTTAATTTTGATAATAACTGGGCAGAATATTGCGATATATCATACCGTGACCCAAGCATCGTGATTTGTATCGTATTGCAACATCTTTGCCAATACTCACCCCTAGTAACAGGTGGATAAAAAGGTATTAAATGTAACCCAGAACACTCAAAGCAA